>NC_136944.1:8422849-8442849 GCF_949987615.1 Pollachius pollachius
TGTTAAAAGGGGGGTTTTATCTATGATATGAAACACTATAGTTATCCGTATAGTAACATGCCAAATGAGTGTGGGGGGAAGAGATGGGATGGTATATACGAGATATGTTCACTCATATATATGTATATTAAAGTGTGTAGTATGTGTGTAACCTTTTTCGATGGCCGGCATTATGCATTATGGTGTGTCTACCACCAGGACAGGCAATTGCTAACAGGATGTCTGACAGCCCGGGGTGGTCTGTGGTCAAGGGTCAATCCCCAAGGCTGTTCCACTGGCACTAGGGAAACGATAGATGGATAGATGGATGGATGGATGGATGGATGGATGGATGGATGGATGGATGGATGGATGGATGGATGGATGGATGGATGGATGGATGGATGGATGGAGAAGAAAAACAGGAAAAGAATGGATAACTAAACCATCACCACGCATAACAAACAACAACAACAACAACAACAACAACAAAAAGTAAATAGTAAATAAAAGTAAAATGCTAGTAATAATAATACTGCTAGAGTTCTAACAAAGACCAACAAATTTGAACATATTACACCAATTCTTAAATCGTTACATTGGCTTCATGTAGGTCAGAGAATTGATTTTAACATCATGTTGCTACCCTATAAATCCCTACAGGGTTTAGGGCCAAAATATTTAACTGATATGATTCCACTACATAAGCCTTCTAGACCACTAAGATCTTCTGAGACCAATCTGTTAATTATCCCCAGAGTAAACACAAAACATGGGAAGGCAGGATTTAGTTACTATGCAACAAATAGCTGGAATAAACTCCCTGAGGATTTAAGACTTGCCCCAACTCTGAGCACCTTTAAAACAAGACTGAAGACTTTTATGTTTACTTTAGCTTTCTGCTAAATCTTAAGTACATTGCACTTTCTAAAAATAAAAGCCTTTTTAACTTTACCTTTATTTTCTATTTTTCTTTCTAAAATGCTTTTTTAACTTTGCCTTTTATTTTCTTTCTAATTTACTAGTTTTATGCATATGTTTTCTTTTCTAGTAATTCATTTGTCATTAATTTTATTGTACGACAATGTTTATAGGTGAAGCACTTTGAGTCTGTCTTGTGTATGTGCTATATAAATAAAGTTGCCTTAAAGTGCCTAAAATTTAGTAATACATACTAGGATTCAGTGCAAACAGCCATGAGGTGTCGCTTCACTTGTTTTTGAAGATAGCTTTGTACTGGATTTTTGAAATATGATCTGGAAGGGAGTTCCATTCAACCATGGCTCTACATAGTACTGTGTGTGTGTTATTTTGAGTTTGTTTTGATTGATGGAATTGAGTAGTTACCACTGGGGGCATGTCTGGTGGGTATGTCTGCACATTAGAGCTAAGTGTGAGCTTAGAAACAGTCTGGGTTATTTCATGTATTAATGTTGTTTTTTTTATGAAAGAAAGAAGTGATGCTTTCAACCTCACATCAACTATCAGCCAGTAGAGTTGGTCATGCATGTTTATTTATGGCTGCTCTCGGTGTGCATTTTAGGGTAAACCTAGCTGGTCTGTTTTGTACCCGTTGAAGCTTCCCTAGATTCATTTTTACCTGACCAGACCACCGAGCAATAATAGGTGTGACAGTACCAGGGTTTGTAGGACCTCTTTGGCCAGATGAGGTGTTAAAAAAGAAGAGCAGAAGATCTTTTGACTATAGATATGTTCCTCCCCATCTTTTGCATCAGTAAATCTATATGTCTTTACCATGATCATTTACAGTCTAAGGTTACCCCCAGAAGCTTAGTGTCCTATACTTGCTCAACAGCAACATTGTTCAGTACCAGATTCAGTGAGGGTTTAGAGATTAATGAGTGTTTTGTTCCAAATACAATGGTCCTGCTTTTAGATATGTTCAGGAAGAGTTTGTTATCAGAGATCCATTTGAATACCATATGCCAGAGATGGGACAAAGTCACTGTTTGGCAAGTCCCAAGTCTTAGCAGTCAAGTCCGAGTCGAGTCCCAAGTCAAGACAGGGAAAGGCAAGTCAAGTCCAAGTCCAAGTCCCAAACTTTTTCCAAGTCTTGAACAAGTCATCATGTTTTTTTTTACTTCATAATGTCATTATTAGGCTATTGATCATAATTTCAACATATCACTCTAATGTACAGTCATTTCTTATCAACACAGTTATAATATGTTCATTGTTTCTGTCTTCAAATGTGTTATGATATGCGCATGCGCCGAAATCGTATGTTTTTAAAAATAGCCCAATAGGGTGGGAAAACCGCCCAATCTGGCAACACTGCCTGAACGTCCTCAAAACGTAGGCCAATAGGTCGGTAAAAAACGCCCACTCTGGCAACACTGCTGAACGTCCTCACCTCCAGCGTCAACGTAAATCAATGAGACCAACTGAAATGAAGCAAATATGAAACTTTAACTGTGATTCTGAAGAAAGCATAAATGATATCAAAATTCAGTTTAGATATTATTGAAGATACGAGTGTGTAGATTTGTTATATTTTCTGAACGAAGGTAAATGGTTGAACAGTGATTTAGTTACGATGTCTTAAGTGTCAGAGGCTGGCCAGACGGCTTCAATGGGACCAACTCAAAACGCAGCTGATATGAAACTATAACTGTTATTCTGAATAAAGTATAAACGATATCGAAATTTCGTTTTGATATTATTGAAATGTAGATTTGTCTTCGCTCGCTGTTTTTATTTCATCTTCACGGAAGTGAATGCGTCTTGGGTGTCTAGCCCTCTAGGCGGGAAATAGGTTAGATATCTAAAACAATAAATGTTTATGACTCAAGACATGTCGAGTAATTACAAGTCAAAGAGGCAAAGTCCGAGTCAAGTCTCAAGTCAATAGCAGTCAAGTATAAGTCGAGTCGCAAGTCATGCGTAATTTTGTCAAGTCGAGTCTTAAGTCATCAAAATCATGACTCGAGTCTGACTCGAGTCCAAGTCATGTGACTCGAGTCCACAACTCTGCCATATGCAACTCTTTGTTGGGGGCTGAGGTGATTTCCTCAACTGTGTGAGCAGACATAGTGATGAATCATCACACACACACACACACACACACACACACACACACACAAACACCAAAACACTGAGCCAGTGGGCCATAATACTACTTCTGGCCCCCACCCTCCCATCCCCTCCCTAAACCGGATGTATTGATTAGACAGAGATTTATAAGATAGGCCTACCTAATACCTAACCGTTGGAACACACGAGACCGGAAACCATAGCAACGCCGGTAAACAAACCCCGAGAAGCCCAATCTCTATGAGAGCTCCCCGCGCTGCGGCCATCCGGAGGTGCACAGAGCTTTTGGCCGTGATATTATATATACAATTATATTATATTATATATAGAGCTCCGGGAGTCGCAAACGCCAACAATCACTTTCACCTCCATTCTGTGGTTCACCCCGGACTGCACTGCACTGAGTTGGCCGGTTGATTGGTTGTTACGTTACACATGTCACTCAGTGGCCACGCTGTTGAACGCTTTTTGGCTGTCATCACGCGAATGTCGTATCAAAGTTGAAATATTTCAACTAGAGTCGCCCCTTCGCGTTTGGTGTGAACGGGTGTGTGGCTGATGTAATATTAACACTCATAACAGTTACTAAAAAAGTATCATAAGTTGACGTGTTGTTTTTTTGTCAGGCACGGACTGGTACGTAGGCAACCAAAATGGGAGGCGGTTATTCAATAAATCGCTGCTCAGACGGAGCTTCACCACACACCGTGACGTTGTCCGAAAATCTCAACTTTCTCGCTGAAACCGCTGCCCAGAGTGACAGATCAACACGTCCACACAAACCGCGCCACCGGTGCCCTTGGACGTATCGTGACGTCAGACTACCTTTTCTGAGAAAAGAGCGCCACCTGGCTCCAGAGTGGAACGCTCATGATTTGTTTTGGGGAGGATTTTATGCCTCGTTTCTCTAAAATGGGGGATTATTTCCGTTACAGCGATCAAATTACATAAACTGTGTTCGAAATCGTTCCCTATCACGGATATAGCCATTTTGTAGTTGTGTTCGAATTCTCAGTGGTTAATTTCATGCACTTTATAGTTCACTTAAAATACCCAAAATTTGAGTGTACATACGATGTTCCCTATATGTTACTCCCGTATACCACAATGCAATGCGGTCGTGTTTTTCCGGAAGAGAGGAAGCTGAATAACCGCGAAAACGAATACATTTAATGATGGAGTCTCCAGCTTTCGTTTAGAAATGTCAACAATTTATTTGGGATTTAACATAGAAAATGTAACATTCAAAATTTATTTAAAAAAAACTTGATCAAGGAAACGTTACATTCAACATCAATACAACCTCCAGCTTTCCTCGTGAGCGCCCGGTTTGTTTACATGATGTGGGCGCATCTGTCTGCGTCACACAAATACCCGGCGCATTTACTGACGCAAAAGACGTTTAGAAATGTTCAGCGTATTGTCCAAATTCTCGTTTATTCGTTCCCTATATAGTGCACTATATCATGAACACTACATAGGGAATAGTGAGTGAGTGAATAGGGAACGATTTCGAACCCAGCTATAGATTACTATGTTGACAATCATACGAGAAACATTTATGCCGTGAAAATGCATCTCAGAATTGAAATGCATTCAGGGCAGCGAAGGGACAGCCCATTTCCAAATCAGCCAGACCAGAAAAAGCAGATTTTTTAGTGGAGGTGTACTTTTGAACCGAAACAGGCAAGTGGCCTTTCATCACTGACAATTGCAGAAAAGGGGCTGATTTGAATCTTTCCTTAACCCGATGCCCAATAAATAGGAACCATACTATTCAATATACTGAGGTTATACATCCATTGCAAATTTTAACTAATTATCAATAGTGGGGTGAAAGGGCGTCTGGATTTGCAAAATGTTGGACAGCTATGCCCAAACACACGTACACCAACTCCGACCTTTTTGTGAAAGTCGGCAGCTCAAAGTCGCATATAATGATGTCGACTAGGTGGAATCTCTTCCAAGTAGTCACTTGAAACTCAGGAAGGACATCAAGTGCTTAAATTCACTCATGACAAACCTGTCGGTAGACCGTTTCCTTAGTATTAAATACAAAATGAAAATCGGAAGTCAGGCTGTTTTAATATACAATTTTATTCCTTGAACTCGACAGATGGAGCGGTCAGCACAGGCAGAGCCAAATCGAGAAGCCCAATTACTTCTTGGTCTCCTCCTCCTTGGACAAGGTCTTGATTATTTCCTCTTTCTTAGCCGCGAGACGTTCCTCTCTGCGCTTGCGAGCCTCCTTGGTCTTGGAGCGGCGGGCCTCTGCTTGGTCACTAAGATGGGCAAGAGTTTATATTAATACTTCAGCAATACATAATTATTTTCACAGCACCTAGTAATCCAAAAGAAACATCCTTTCATAAAAAGTATATTAACGTCATCCCAAGACGATGATGCGTTGCACAACTATCCATGAATTGAACCCTATGGTCTCAGGGCTTTACCATGTCTAAAATGAATAGCAATGGGTGAATTTCAGACTCTTTAATTCCCTTAAAGCAGAAAATGATGTCCCTAAGATAAATCAAGTCAGGTCAAGACTTACGACAGGAGCTTCTTGCGGGCCTTGTCTGCCTTCAGCTTGTGGATGTGTTCCATGAGGATACGCTTGTTCTTGAAAACGTTACCCTTGGCCTTAAGGTACAGGCTGTGGTACCTGGGACACCATGAGGGGAAGAAGGGGTTAGAAAATGTTCAACTGCAGAAAATGTAACATTCACAATAAAATAAAAGGATCCAATTACAATAAGCATCATGATAATGTATCCAAGTCATCATAAAATAACTGGAGCAAGGCTAATTTCAGTTTAGATTTAAAAACCTTCACCAATATATAGAATACTAAATGCTAGCGACGTAGTTGTATGCCACAAGTGCGCACAATATTTTTGGAAATACAAATGGTGGTCTTGTAATAACACAACAGACATACATGTGCCGGTCGATCTTCTTGGATTCCCTGTAGCGACGGAGAAGCCGACGCAAGATCCTCATGCGGCGCATCCAGCACAACTTCTCTGGCATACGGGCATTGGCAGTACCCTTTCTCTTACCTAGAAAGGATAAGTGCATTAGGTAGGCCACTTGGCAAACAAGTAACTGAAGCGTCATCCCCTCTTGGGTTCATCACCAAAATCACACCTAAATTTCTCTGCTGAGATGAATTAAGTAAATCTTATCACACCTAGAGTGATAATGACCAAATGGGACATGAAATTACATACCATAGCCCATGTGTCTTCCCTTGCGACGTGCAAGGGTGTTCTTGCGGCATCGGGCACGAGAATGCACGGTGACAGGCTTGCGGATGATGAGACCATCCTTAACCAGCTTCCTGATCTGCTGACCTGGACATTGAAAGTTGAAATCAGTTAGTGGGTCTAATGATGCTAAAAGTGCTAATAGTTTCTTTTAAGTCAATAGCGGGTGACTAGTGTCACGAAACACGGTGTATCCCTCAGCAAAAACGGGCTGTCATGAACCATGATCAGAAACGGAACGGTTAGAAGAAATCAAGAAAAATGTTTTAACTCACGGGAGTTGGCGTTGGCAATCTCATTGGTCTCGTTGGGGTCCAACCATACCTTCTTCTTGCCACAGCGCAGAACGCTAGAGGCAAGCCTCTTCTGGAGCCTGAGCATGCTGAACCACAAAGTACGGCGTTAGGCCTGCTAATCTAATACAACCCAAACTGCCGTTATAAAACACAGATCAACTACAAAAATAAACGATGTATATATAATCTACGACACTCGTTGTGTACAGACCGAGAAGAGCCAGTCTTTTATTTTTATTGCGTTTTTCTGAATGCTTAAGCATAATGCTAGCTTAGTTAACAACATGGCCTCAGTCAGATACATCGTGTTTCAATGTACCCGCAAAATACGGTCGATTAC
Source organism: Pollachius pollachius (assembly GCF_949987615.1). Taxonomy (NCBI): domain Eukaryota; kingdom Metazoa; phylum Chordata; class Actinopteri; order Gadiformes; family Gadidae; genus Pollachius; species Pollachius pollachius. The sequence goes on from NC_136944.1 coordinate 8,429,788, forward strand.
AATACTAAGACGTGCAAGCAGGTATTAATTTCAACATATTAACAATGCATCATGTCTTAATGGTTCTTTTAATCCGAATAAGATGATTATTTCAGCATTTAAAGTAGATATTTCAATATCAGAGCGACGAGACTCCTACCTCATGGCTGCTACTTCAATAGGAAAAGGAAGGCTGGAGAGACCGCACGGAACCTACCATTATACGGAGAATCCATCGGCGACAACGAATCCTCTTAATACTAGCCAAACGTTTCACGGATCAAATTGATAGCATAATTCTGTTTAAGATATATATATTTGATTTTAAGAAATATACTTGATACGAAAGCATGACATAGAAAGAAAATCTATACATGTTACTCTAAAATATCGAGCCCGCTACATCCCCATTTGAAATCAATGGAACGGTCCAAACTGAATGAAATGCATTGTGGGTCGGACGTTATCCTGTGAGATGTACTGGGTTTTTACCACACGGGGGCGGTATTGAGAACTGATCGCGTCATAGCTCAGACTGTACTATATTTTCTGCCACATGAGCCACCTGTATGTTATGTTGGCATAGGGGGATGTATTGTGCCCAAATGGCAACACTTTCCGACTAACAACAAAATATAATAACCTGCTGTTAGCTTGATACCTATATATTTAGTCGAAATTATTAATTTAGTGTTGATTGATGAATATGATATTTATTAATATAATATTTATATTAATATAAATCCCAGAAAGAAAATAAGGGTCCTTTGCATTACTATTCTTTACATAACTGACTATAGGTCATATTACCTACAGTAGGTAGGTAGGTTCTACATTCATTTCGTGAATTTCGTTCAATACATTCATTTCCATAGGGGTTTTAAAATTGTATTTGAATTCGAATACGTTCACAATCTCAGCATTGGAAAAACGAAGTCGTCCAGACTCAATGAGTAGACATAGGCTTATATATTGTGAACATTGTATGCTACTTCTTTCTTCCTTTCCTTACATTATATCAGTGGCTAGTGATCTACACAATATAATTTCAACTTAAACATTAACAATGATTGGTGAATATGCAACCGATTGAAATTATACTTTTTTCCCAGATTTAGTGAAAATAAATGTTAAACAAAATACAAGCTTGCTGAACTATTAAACGGAATGGTTTAACAAACGTAGACCAGACTTGCAGGTTAATCGGCCCTATTGGGTTGAAAATGCATGCGATCTCCATCAGTGTCAAAAGGCCTTCATCTGTTTCCTCTTATCAATCGATAAGTGAGGTTGGGCTGTGCTGAACGGGGCGTGCACCCGGGCAGCTGGAGTCTGTAGCGCGCAGAGGCTTATAGGATCGCCTACTCACTGAGAAGCCTGCCGCACGCGCTCCTCCACGATAGGCTGGAATAAGGCAAAGCAGCTGTTGCAGTTATTGTTGTCTCGTCGGGAAGAAATATTTATTGGAAGAGCTTCCGTTCCTCTTCGCCGATAATGACTTGGCTGACATCGTTATAAATCTAGGAAAAATAGAAAATAGTATTTTTTTAATAAATAAAATCAATGGTACAGAATAGTAGTAGGCCTATGTCCAGGACGCCTTCGACCTCAACCCAGGAGATCCAAATGGACATGTTCGAACCTCATCCACACGCACAGGTAAGGAGAATTGGCGAAAATACTGGGTCGACATCGATGGGGAACAAACCTAGATAGGAAATTAGAACAACACCCATCCACGAACCGAAGAAATCACGATATGATTACAGCTACAGTACAGCGGAGACTTTCCGAGATTAACAGGTTGTTTCGCAACAAGTGATTCGTCTTCCCCTTTCCCCCCCCCCCGCTGATACAATTCGGAATGGGATATGATTTAGGTAATGCTTTGCAGCCTTCTATAAACAAGAAATAGGTATTTTTGAGGATTTTTGACAAGAAAGAACATATGTGATGGAAAATGTCAACCGTTTGAAATGCCACTCATAGTGGCGTATCGACATGGACGCTAGAATGTATTCGCCCGTCCATCGTAGACTGGTTGACTCCATCATTCAATTCCTTATTTGATCTCTTGTTTAATAAACCTATTTGGTATTCCCACAATGTTGACATAGCCTAAGCCTGATGTATAGGATATTAAGTCTTCCTGCTCCAATAGGAAACCACACCTCAGTGTAACTGAAACCTCAACAATTTAGCCAGTTTCAATTGTAATAGGCAACAATCATTAGTCTCAATCACATTTTACTATAATCACATTATCAACATTGATCTCCCATTTCTTCTCATTCTAATTCTTTTATTTCAAATGAATGGATTCTTCTGATAAGCTTCACAGTAGTTATTTCTTTACAATGGTGAAGTGTGTCACAAAGTATAACTCATACATATCAGAACAGTTTAAGTTTAAGGGCATAACACCACTAATGAAACGAAGGTCCTCCAAAGCAAAGCAAAGTGGCTCCTGCTGTAGTCTGGCATTGACACTGCCTGGGTTAGGGGATCAATCCCCCTCTGAGTCCACCCATGCAAAGAATCCATGCTAACAATCTGTGGTACTGTCAGATGCTTTGGACGAAAGCATTCGCCAAACTAGGATATGTATTTTAACACACATAAGCCATGGGGATATAAATGGGAGAAGAACTCAGAGAACGACCAACGCAGAAACACACCGACACTAAACTCCACAGCACTCCAGCATTGTGCGTTCTGCCCACAGACTCGAGCACACAAAACACTAAACCCAAGCGCCCAAAGCCATGCCAAGTGCATCCTACCCACTCTTCGCACTCTCTCGCTCTCTCTCGCTCTGTCCTCTCCTTTTTTTTGCCCACTCCTACTCGTCACTTCTCTTTCTCCTCACAGCAGGTCTCCTCTTTACTACGCACGCACCCCCTCTTTTTTATCTCCACCCTCCCACTAGATCCTCTCCGTTTTTAGCAGTCAGATATTTTCGCACTCATGTGAGACTGAGGTGAGAGACAGATGGCCCCCCCCACCCCTTCCGCCTTCCTTCTATGTGTGTCATGCAGCAACACTCTGATCAATTAGACATAAAGTTCATGCAGACCTGCGGAGAGAGTCATGCTTGCATATGTATTTATATCTCAGCTGTGCGGAGACAGGCAGGGAAAATGTAAAAACAGGCCATTCAATAACCTGGCCCCTTCATCATCGGAGGTCAGCTGTCCGAGGCAACGCAACAACACGTCTGCATAGGCTTAAGGACTTGGGCCTGTTACAATCACAGTTGCTTTTATCCAGAGCAACTTGCAGTGAATACAGATACTAATCATTATGGGGCAAGGTAGGGGCTAGGGGGTTAGAAAGGGTTGCGTTACGGAAAGGTTGGGACACAGCGTGTAGCAACCTTGTCAAGAAGCACCTTCTTGTGCGGATGAGGTCTTAAGCCCGCCCGAACAATCACATCGAAGAAAGAGAATCTACGAAGAAAGAGACATCAACCCTGATTCGGTGGTCATGGTGTACATAGCTACAAATGGTGTTCATGTTAACTTAGGTATTCAGTATTATTTATTATTTAAAAGGGTTAGGGTACATGAACACAATAATTGTATGATTACTAGATTATCAGTCAAATATTAATATACAGTTACTTAGTTGTTTTTCAATGCTTATTACTGACTTATTTAATAACTTATGTCAATTAAAACTTAATTATGGTATGTTATTGTACCGTGTTACAGACTAGACACATGGTGATGTAGTGCCTGGTGGAAGGGGTACTGATGCATCAGTACCCCCCCCCCCCCCCTTCATTTATACCAAGCCATACATGATATCCAATGGACTAATACTATTGTCCTTTATCATCCTTATTGGTTATAGGTAGCCTCGGTTACAGGTAGACCACCCTGATGTTCATGTTAGGGTATCACAATGGATATCAGTCTGACATTGGCTGGGCAGCAATTGACCCACTATGGCCATGGCCTTACATTAAAACAATTACCATAATGAGGCTTGTGCTCTCCTGCTGATGGTTTCACAAGGCCAGCATAGTATAGTATAGTAAAATAATATAAACAAATGCAACAACTCTCTCTCTCTCTCTCTCTCTCTCTCTCTCTCTCTCTCTCTCTCTCTCTCTCTCTCTCTCTCTCTCTCTCTCTCTCTCTCTCTCATGTAGAGACCTCTGCTAAACACAACCTTACTTTAATTATCTACTTAGCCGTGGGGCTTGTTTACCGACAGGAAGCCAGCCCTCCCTACTTCCTCTGCCATTTCCCTGCCCCTTCCCTGCTGGGAACTCTCTCTCATCACAGACCTAACATGAGAGCAAAACATGATTATGGGACACATTATATATTTGAGCTTAAGATGTTCAGTGTCATGCACTCATAAGTGGACAGCAAAATTAATCCTTACAATTAAAATCACAATGAGCTTTATTTCGCCAGCTAACCCTTGTATACCTGGCAATAAAGCTCTTACATCATACTTTATCCTTAAAAAGAAAGGTGAAGAAACACCTGAATTTGTGCACCTCCCTTCCGCTATGCACACATCTATTAATAAAATCTATTCATAGCAATGATGAATTATTAATGTGAATAAGCATTATTACCATTTTAATTATAGATGTGGTGGGTTAGACGGGTTAAGGCTTACTTAGCAGGTGATGCAAACATGTGATCAATAATGAAAAGCATGATACGAGATGCCTTTCAAAGAGGGGAAAGGGAGAAAGACAGGTTTACAAGCATAGCTGCAACAGATTTACCCCACTGATCAGAGAATAGTTAAAAGATATGCAGTTGCTTTTGTAGGCCTTACGTTTTTGCTGTTCATTTGTTTTATCATTTGATGTTGGTTAGTAAGAGTAATGTGCAGGGGGGGGGGGGGGGGGGCGAAAGTAACAGCAAGTACCACCAAACTGTGGTCAGGACAAGTACATTGCTGTAGGTGTTTTTTAATTTCATTATCTATTTTCTTGTGTGCCTTTGCAGACACAAGCTCCATGAACCCAATTCAGAGAGACAATCACTTATCTGCCGCTACTCAGTAATATATAGAGAGGCAGAATGGTGTATGTTACAAGTTGTTTAAGCTTCTGGGTAGCAGTCCCATGCTTAGGAGATGCTTGTTCAGTTTCTTCCCGAAGGCATGAACGCTACTTCCTGTGATTCATGCGGCGACAGCAGGGCGAAGGCCGTGCCATGTGGTAACAGCAGCCGAGAGTAGGCTCTTGTCCAGGGTTTAGGTGTAGGCCCTGGGTAGGGCCAAGGCATGGCACGGTGGTAGCACGGTGCCATGCCTTGGTACCGTGCCAAGGCATGGCACGGTGCGCTTGCACCTGGGACATGAGCTGGGTGTAGCTGTGCTTTCATGTCTGCTGGACAGTTGTTTGTTTTGAACCAAACAGCAATGGTTCTCTCAAAGCTCAGCTTGGGATGGCATAATCCTTTAGGGCAGAGTCCTCATCCACACTAATGAATTTTAAGGCTTTTTTCGTGATAAGATTTTGCTGCCTAAGTGTGGTTTGCGAGGCATTCATCAAGTACTTGATGATGTAGATTAGTTGGCTCTGCCTCTTAGCCTGTAGACCATCCTGATCACGTGACCTCACATTCTGTTTTGCTACAAGGATCAGTCTCGACCTCAAACCACCCACGTCGATTTCCAGAAATTACAATGTAATCGGGGCCATTCAGGGTCTGTGTCTTAGTTGATGACTTAAAATACAGGCCGCCCCTGGAAAAACAGTAATAGAAGCCATCAAGCAATGAGCGATAACGTTAACATTAGTCAAGTAAAAACAGCCAACTCGCAGTTATTGCAGAAGGAGTCTAAATAACAACTATTAAACCAGAGATTATACACTGGAAGAAGTTCTCAGTGGAAAATATGCTTTCGTCTTTATCCTTTGTATCCAATGAACAGCGCACCTTGATGGCGTTACATGTTTTGTTACACTGATTGGCTGAAGAAGTTTGTCTGTCAAGGAAACTGCTCACGCCTATTGAAATCTCTCCAGGCTCCAGGCTATCAGCCTCTAGGATTAAGCATTATTGTTCTATTATCTGAATAATTGACCATAACAGTGTATCAGTGCATCAGTGCATGGAGGTGAATGGAAATGACTTGCACAAAGTAGATTAGCAATTCTAGCCCTAATAGCACATTTAGCATTTGTAGCACTGTTCTACTAGGGAAACAGATGTGCTACAGAAGTCACCAAGTCCCCTTGGTGACACACAGGAGGCACACAGGAGGCACACAGGAGGCACACAGGAGGCGCTATCCGCCCAGCCTTCTGATTGCCACCAAATGTGATTAGTCTGCATCGTGGTCGTCATGGGGACGCAGATAGGGTGGGCTCATAATGCAATATTCACCCCCTGTCCATTACTGATTGGTCGTTTGCCAGGGGGTCTGCCAATTTGATTAAAGCCTGTTCAGGCCTATGCCAGAACATGAATAATGACAACTAATGAACTGCTCCACTGAGACACATGGGAATTACCCCCCCCCCGCCCTGTTTACATCCAGCTTTCCTCTGGAGCAGTGTCCTGTCGCATTGTTTTCTTCCCAGACTTTGATATTTAGAAGTGAAAAGTAAAATGAAAAATTGTGTCTTGACACATTTGTGTTTGTGTGTTTTCTCTGCTTTCAGGGCAAATACGCCAAGAGGAAGAGTCGTTTTAAGCGCTCAGATGGAAGCACATCCTCCGACACTACCTCCAACAGCTTTGTTCGACAGGTAAGGATTCACATGGAGCATGTGAAAACACCACCGTCTCAAGTGACTGGAACACAATGGTCTGAATCACACTGGTCTGGAACACACTGGTCTGGAACACACTGGTCTGAAACACACTGGTCTGGAACACACTGATCTGAGACACACTGGGGTCTGGAACACACTGGTCTGAGACACACTGGGGTCTGGAACACACTGGTCTGGGACACACTGGGGTCTGGAACACACTGGTCTGAAACACACTGATCTGGAAAACACTGGTCTGAAACAGACTGGTCTGGAACTTACTGGTCTAGAACAGTGGTTCTCAAAGTGGGGGTCGCGAAAGTTTCAGAAAACATTTCTGCCACAAACCAGGAAATCCCTGGTTTAAAGTCAGTGGCGCGTTGTACAGATGCTGTTTTAAGGGCGCAGGCATAATGTTGCTTGTGCACCTCGCGCATACGCTTTGCTTCTCTCATCTACCTAGACACATTCTTGGTAAATTATTTGGGAAAGAACAGCTGATACAGCGGTAATAAGTTGTACTTTTAAATCAATGCATCCGCAAACACCGTACAGCAAACACATATTTTCTTGACCCAGACATCGGGCCCTATCTTGCATCCGGTGCAATTGACTTTCTCACTGGCGCCTGTGTCGTTTCTAATTTGCATCTGGTGCAGAGCGTTCTTTTCCCTCCTGGGCCACGCGTCGGTAAATTAGGGAGTGATCTTGCGCCCCAAGGGGTGGTTCGGTGAAAAGAGGAGGCGTGTTCTGGCGCAAACGTTCCCTGGTGCTATTTTGCAGTTTCAGAAATCACTTGTGCCACAAACCAGGAAATACCTGGTTTAAAGTCAGTGGCCCGTTGTTCAGATGCTATTTTGAGGGCAAAAAAGTTTTCAATCTTGGCCTGGTTTAGCAGGAGATACTCATTTGGATAGGTTCAAGCAAAAGGGTATTCACAAATATACAAACTCAAACTTATGAAGAGTATTATAAATCCCCACTCTTATTTGCACTGAGACACAGCGGAAAACCAGTTGGTCAGAAGCACTTTGCAACAGACGCAGACATTTTGTTACGTCTTTCGTTGATGAGCTGTTCTGCCCATTGCCTAGCGCCCAAGGTTGACCACATTTTAACTCAAATGGTGGTGAAAAAATCACCAGAAAAACTGTATCCAGTGACTTTAACCTATTAAACCATTTGGAAAGAGAAACTAAAAATACACAGTCAAGGGAAAAACGATTAGAAAAACAAAAACAACTAGTAATATTGATATTGACAAATTGTGTGCATTGCCGTTATTGCTTATGTAGGCTAATCATGGTCCCCCTAGAACGGACCTCATCCATGAAATGGGTTAATTCAGAAATATATGAGGGTTTCAAAAAATGTCTGTTATATCGCATGACTTTTTCTTGAGATACCCTACAGGGGGAAACTCTTAACCATGTGGGCCTTACTCAACAGTGTCACAAAGTTTACTTGAAGAATCTTCTAGGCTTATTTGGAATGCCGATTTTCACATTATATTTGTGGACACAATAGTTGTATAATTATATAACTTGTAGAACATTTATTTCAGTAGCAGTATACGAAAGGCCTCGCAGTTCACTTTTGATCCGGAACAAAGTGATGCTTTGTCACAGCCAAACAGGTCCACCTTTTGATTTGGACCACTTCATCCGTGAGAGAAAATGGTTTGACCTGCCACGGAATGACATTTACTGCCCCCTCCCCCCTTCTCCCCCCCATCAGAGTCGCTACATAGAAAAATAAGTAAACATGGCGTCTCTGCTATACACAAACAGAGGGAGCTGAACTCTAAAGGTTAGCCTGCACCTACTGCCCAAGCACCACAGCAACCTATTTTCTTTAAACCCAGTCCGCTCTCTTCAGACCAGCACCATACAGAGGACAGGCGGTGCCTAGGATAAGATAGGATAACAGTCATAACAGTCCGTAACGATAACGATGATTTTTATGTTATATTTGTCTCTACTTTAATATCTTTACGTAATGTATACCCAATTAGTTTTCTTATATGTCTTTCCCCAGAAGTTCTGCTATCACAAAGTACGATCGCTGGATCCAAAATCTGTTTTTGTTGGGATTGTCATGTTGATTATTAATGGTTTTTATCCCTTATTATGAAAGCCATAGGTGTGGCTCAGTAAAATGGAAAACCGGGCATGATCATTTTTTTCACTGGTAATGAACTGACTAGAAGGTCAGATAATAGAACCAAAGCTTATTTGAGTTAATTAAGTTTATTCAAACACTCTGCATTAGACTAATTGCTTTGGGATCTAACTATGTAGCTCACATAAGAACAGAGAACTGAAGGAGATGAGCTTCCAGATGAGATAACCTCATATATACAGTCAGCTGCGTAGGATCGGGCAGTTCAGGCGGTGAGGTCCTCATGTCTGACGTGTTCAGGAAGGCTTTTCTGATCTTTGGATCCCAAACTGTTTCCTAGAGGTGGACATTTTGTATAGCTTATTTGATTGTTAATGCATCTGTGCAGTCAAGCCACATACTGTACATCAGCTCAGCTTCTCTCTAATGGCAGCAAGCCTGAATGCAGAGATAACCTGCATTTAAAGAGGATCATATTCCAAAGACGTGTTCAGCAATGGAACAATTCAATGTGGAAACGTTTCAGCTCAGTAACACCTTTCTCAGTACCTTATGTCATTTTGATCCTGGGTACACAATGACCAGTAAATATATGCAATGCAGATTTTCCTCCTTCTAATGACAAATATGACTTAAAGTACAGCTAGAGTTCAGAGGTGCTGTGGTTGAAAGGGGATTTATATTTATCTTTACAGTATTTTTCACACTTGCCTGGACTTTAGTGTGCAACCCTTCAGTTTGCTCGTTCAACTATTTAGATATTTGATTTCCGTGTAACATAAAACAAAGTCCCCAAAACAGACTGAAATTGTTGCCTTTTTTTTGCACTACCACAACTCAAATTAACTTATAAAGAAACCTACGCTGCTTCTCTTAGATATTATTATCTTATTGTCTATCTTTTTAATATTAGTAATGTCCTTATCTCTTTTGCACTTCAATGCTTACTTTTAGTGTTGTGTTTTCTTTTGTTTACTTTTAGTGTTGTCTTATCTGTTGTGCATGTGCACTTTATCTTTTCACAGTGGGATAGTAAGAAACGTCTTCTCGATTGCTTTGTATGTCTACATGTGAAGTAATTGACATTAAAGCTGACTTTGACTTTTGACTTTGTAAGGAACCCTTCCCCTACAATAGGAGCCAAACAAACCTCAAACTCTACATTAGACTCACAATGTTGTCCTTTCTGATTTATGTGTCACCCTTCATTTTTCAACAAGTTATTTAATTATGTTAATAGTTAACAATGTATGAAGAATACAACTGAAACCGTGCTACCATGTGGACTAACTAGGTCTTCTTTTCTAACCTTAGACATTTCCAATGAGATCACTTATTGAAAAACTTAAAAAAGCTAAACAACAAACACGGTCAGAGAGAAGTTTGTGCTCTCTTTGCTCTGCAGGATAGGGTTGACAAAAACATATTGAAAATGGAGAAAAGCTTTTAGTGTCGATTTATGTTAATCTATCCATAATTTTGCAGAATGCGGTGCTCCTTGTTCATTAACCTAAACTCCCTCCCCCGAGCACTGGTCTTAGCTTTTTAAAAGTATCGGGAAAGGCTTTCAACAGGGATTGAGGCTAGACCGATCTGCAGAGGGAAACAGAGTTTGCACTCATGAGGTTGAGATCATCTCATTTGGCAATTGGCTGGTGTCTAAGATGAGGCCGAATATACATTTCCTCCACAAATCCTTGAAGTTAGTGAAGACTTTTCAATGTGTGTCTTTGTGCAGCTCCATGGCTACGGCTCATCCAAACTTGTAGTCGGGAGAACCTCTGAGGTGATTAAGGACAGGTACTTTCTCGAGTATGAAGGAATATTATGGCCTTTTGTCCTGCTAACGCAGTGGAAGAAAAGGTGATTTTCAACCCCTTTGGGGACTTACATAATGCTCATACTGTATGAATGTACATGCTCCCACACACATAACACACACACACACGCGAAAACACGCAAACAAACACACAAACACACACACACACACACACGCACACACAAATATACGCCTATTGTGTAACACAAAACAGGACATTTGTGATACATTTTAGCATACCAAAACACATTCCTATCAACTGTATTTTCTATATTGTTGAAATGGCTATAATAAACTTGATACTTGATACATTTGATAATCTGCAAAATGGATACATTTGAGGTCACAATACGACAGTATTTATAATACATCACATTTCCCATAGTGCTGATGCTTGCTAATACTCTTGTGCAGCTAAAAGCAGAGCGCTGTATAGGCTTTAGTCTCACACACACCTACGCAAGCACACACTCAAACACATAGAAATCCACAATCAACCAACAGCGCGGCTGGTACACCGGGCCCGGTTTCCATAGCAACCGGGCCACTGAATCTCCCTCGAAGTGCAGGCACTGCACCCTGGGTGGGTTGAAGTAACTCAGATGAAGAGAAAGGGATGGGTTTGCCTGTGTGTGAGTGTGTGTGTGTGTGTGTGTGTGTGTGTGTGTGTGTGTGTGTGTGTGTGTGTGTGTGTGTGTGTGTGTGTGTGTGTGTGTGTCTGTTTTCGCGTGTGCGTGTGTGGGCAAAGATCATTCCAGGTTTTTTGCAATCAAGCTCAATGTGTGCAGGTCTAGCTTAGAAAGGCAACATTTCGCTTCAGCAGTTTTTCGGGAGCATGTGGTTTCATGCAACCTAAGAAAAGATCCTGTGATCGACCCGTGGCCGGTCGGCAAATGCCGTCCCATTGCTGCTAATGATTTTGTGCCAGTTATGAAGAGACAAAGCATGTTTTCATGTTTAGAGAGTGGTGGTGGCGAGGGGGGTTTCCAGTTTCCATTCGGACGGGGTGTAATTAGTGTGTCTGTCATCCATCCATCCAGACCAACCATGGCTGCTGGTTCCACTGGCCCTCTCGCTGGTCAGTGACCAGCCGCCTGTTCGTTGCACAGCAGCCTGTCGGGACCAGTGTAAATGTGCCAACCTAAATGACAGCATAGGTTGTTTGTATAGGTCGTCCAACGCGACCCACATGAACGCTTCAGCCCCTGATCGACTGATAGAAGACACAGCCAGATGTCACGCGTGTCAAGGTTCTGCCTGCCAAAACAAAATGGAGGACAATTTTCATAACCTCGGTGGAAATGGAACATTTAAAGATAGTTTCAGGATTAACATTTGTAGCGATAAATTTGGATTTCTTCAGCCATTGAATGTATATGATTTTCAGTTTGTAAGTTAATGCAACATCTTTCACCATCGCCATGGTGATCCATATCAACACTTCTCTCCCTGAAGCCACACAGCTCGCAAGTTGTTTGAATCCTTGTCTTTGAGTTGAGCGGCGTGAGTCATCTGAGCTGCTACGTTGTGTGTTATTTTATGTAACTGATGATGTTCTTTCAATCAAAACATCATGACCCAGGGATGACGTCATCCTCCTCCTTTGTGACGGACGAGGGCGACGTGTTCTTGGGAGGCTAAACGGGAAGTTTCATGACGTTATCGTGACAGAGGGATCCCGCTTTAAAGTGTTGAAGTGTGAATGCATCAATTGTATATAATGTACAATATGTCCAACACTACAGGAAATTATGTCATAAGAAGTTGACCTAGAGGTCAAGGACACTTGGGAGTGAGCAAGAGACCTCTTTTATATAAAAAGAGGCCTTATCGTTGGCACTTATCGTTGGCCACAAGGACAAGAATGATTATACATTTGGGGGACGAAAATACAATTCACATTTATCCCTAGAAATCTTATCAAAACATTTCAATTTTGAAATTATCTTAAATTGTCTAATTTCCACTGAGAATAAAACGAACGTTTTGGCAAGGCAGAAACTTGAAATATTGTTGTTTCTTTGAGAAGTTTATTTGGGACTTAAACGTTTATATGGGTCGTGTTGGACGACCTATACAAACACTCAGTCTGTCTTTTAGGTTAAAAGAGAGGCTGGTGGTTGCTGTACGCTGATCTATGCTTCACCTTCCCCACCATGTGGAATGAGCGTCCTCTGGTGGACAAATTTAGAATTGTTTTCTGGTTCGATTTTCTTTTCCTTTCTTCCTTTTTCTTTTTTTCTGTTTTATAGAACCTCCATTTGGATTCTCAGTAGTGATTTTATTCACATACGTCCTCCCAGGAATGTGGATGTGTCGGACTGCACCGTGAATAACACAAATGTTGTAATGATAGACTGACTGAGGATTGGGTTGAATTTAGGGATTTGCATCAAGTTTATATTGA
>NC_136944.1:8445349-8607849 GCF_949987615.1 Pollachius pollachius
CGAAGTGTTTCGTGATCATGACCTACAACAGTATGTTGAGGAGTCTTGAATTTCCTTTTGGGTTGGGGGTGATGGGAAAAGGCCCTGGGGGAAAAAGCATAAAGGAGCGTGTGTGTCAGCGTGTGTGTTCCTCACATATGTTCTCTGTTTGCTCTATGTAAACAAAACCAATACAGGATTATATTATGGTAAATTGAGTTGGATAGTTGTTCTATTCTAATACAATTACAATCGTCACGAGTGGCTTCAATACCACAAATCAAATTTACCACTCAATGTCATGGAAGTGAAGTACTAATAATACTGATTGTGCAAATACAACTACTACAGTGATAATACTAATACCAACACTTAAAGTAGAAATAATACAACAATTAATAATAATAATAACACTATACGTACTACAAAATACTTATAGTAGTACTAGTAGTAATACGACTTCTACTAGTACTACGTCTACTCATAATTAAAGTACAAAAAACACTTTTAATATTACAGATACCACTAATACTAATAATCATGTATTATTATTGCTATAATACCTTTTTCACATCAACCAAGTCATAATAACTTTTGGCCATTTGATTCACTGAACTGCTTGAGTAGCTCCTTAAAACACAAAACAGCTGCAAGAGTTATGTTTAATGGCCACCTGTTCACTTCAGGTTAAAGTCCATTTTATTTCTCAGCCGGTATACAGTATCTCAGCAGGCAAGCGGTTACTATGACGCTGCTGGAAGTTCTGCGTGTGGCTGGCCAATAGAACAGCATGCCTGGGGTCAGGTGGTCCGTAGCTATTTTGAAAAAGGGCTGTGTGTGAAGTGAAGCAAGGAACCAAATTAGAATCAAATGAAAATCTTCAGGCCGAGAGAAGGAGAGGGGGAGAAGATTAAAAAAGTAGAATAGGAAAAGGTGGAGTTCAGATTCCCTTCTACATGCGATTCTGTGTTGAAGGGGAGTGTAGCAGCAATATTGAATATCTCTCTCAAAATAGCATTTCTTTAGGACTGTAATTGTGCATGTTTGTGTACATGTACATGTGTGATTTGATGTGTGTGTGTGTGTGTGTGTGTGTGTGTGTGCGTGTTTACTCTTGTAGCATGTCTGTATATGTGGGTCAACACATTCCAGGATGACCACACATTGACCACCCTATCAACTATAACCTGTCCTCTCTCTCTCACTCTCTCACTCACTCACTCACTCACTCACTCACTCACTCACTCACTCACTCACTCACTCTCACTCTCTCATGGGATGATACAGATGTTAATCAACCTCATCAAATACAACCTGTCCCCTCTCGTTATCATTTCTCTCCATCTCTATCCATCTCCATCTCTCTCTCTCTCTCTCTCTCTCTCTCTCTGTCGTTCCGCTCTCTCACTTTATCATATCTGGAATCCTTCCCTCCTCTCCTCCTATCCTTTTAGGAAATGCAATATATGTTCCTATCAAAGGATACAGCTACGATAGTGAAAGAGATAAAGTAGCTCATGTGTACAATGTAATTTCTTCTTTTGATGATTTGCCACATTATTGCTTCAATATTCCACACAATGCAAGTTCTGGTTTGATTATTGACAAATAATGTGATACAGTACAAAAGTCAAATAAGATTGTATGACCATTGAAGTAACTTAGTGACTCTTGACTATTTTGCTTTTAACTGTGAGTTTTGTGTGTGAGTAAGTGTGTGCCATGGAAATATGTGTGTGTGCATGCAGGATTTGTGAGTAAGGCAAGGCAAGGCAAGGCAATTGTTTTTGCATAGCACAATCAAGCAGTTCAATGTGCTTTACAGAGACACTCATAAGAGTCTCTCTCTCTCGATAACAAAACATGTTTTGAAATGCTGAATTCATTTTAGTCATTCGATATTCTCCCCTGATTACCTGGATGCAAAACAAGACATTGCCAACACTTTAGTTAACTCCCGGGGCCAGACGCCGGAACCTCTTAGCACGGAGCCTAGCGTGGCCTAGCTATGACTTTATTCCAGGACTTTATTGGGGGTCAAGCAGCTTTGCTGCTTGACCCCCAATAAACGTATTCTACGTATTCTACGTATATTAAACGTATTCTACGTTTTCCTATTATTATTATTATCCTGCCATGGGAGTCTATGGCCGCCCATGGAACGCCTTGGTAAAAAGTAGTTGATTCAGGACAGTCCCATGATCCCTCGCAGCAATTTTGGCGTCGCTAGCTCAAGAGCTCTAGCGCCACCAACAGGTCAAAGTTGGAAATGCATTCATGTTTATAACTTTTGACCCATTCATCCAATTTTCACAAACAAGGTATCATCATATCTCTGCAAGGCTGTCATGTATCCGAACCAAACTTGTCTCATAGTCTTATGACTCTTATCCTGATGATGCCCAAATAATTTGTTGACATTTGACCTCTAGGTCAAATGTTGTGACATTTGACATTTGACCTCGAGGTCAAATGTCACCACAGCGGGAGTCATCATTTCTCAGTCTATCTTTTATTTTTTGATGTGAAACTTGTTGAAAGTGCTGAAGGCTGTGTGTCTGACGTAGATCTATCTTGTTGCTGTGGCTACTCTGGTCAATTCTGCTTGGGGACGAGTCGTGTTAGCTTGCGACGGCGTGCACGATCAACGCACCAAACAATGGCAAAATACGTATCGCAGCCCTGATCCGTAGGCGGATGCGTTGTTTGCAGCAAGTCTATTCCAGCCCTTAGAAAGCAACTTTAATGTATGTTCATTGTGATAACCATTTGCCAATAGCTTTCATTGTAAGTTAAATTACTGAGATGGTCATCCTGTAGCCAACTCACCAATTAATTCTGTCCACCAAAATAAGTTTATGGAGTCATATTCTGCTTGGCCCCCTCATTGCTGCCTGCAGCTAAATTTCTCATTCTTGTCTGTCCACAAGTTTTTGAATGTGGCTCTACAAAATTAACCAATACTAAATATTACATCCATAGTATGTTTCGCAAACTAATCACTATTTAATGAATCATATATGATGGGCCATTTTAATACATTCACAAGACTTTATATTGCCGTGTGATGTCAGCCTTGAATTTATCGGACCTGTTGCCACATTCTGGTGAATTGATGCTACTGAGTGCGTTGTGCTCTGAGTTTGGCTCTGTGCGATGAGAAGAGACGTCTGAGCCTTGCAACGGCCTGAGGAGAAACTGTTCGATGAACCATCGCCATGGCAACAGGGAGGGTCTGTGCTTTCTCGATGGCTGCCTCGCTATTTGGCAAAGGAGCAGCTGGCATGCATCAGAATCGGCATTATGTGTTACGTTCACACATATGTAACATAACACTGTACGCATGAATGTATCGGAGAACACGCACAAGCAAGGCAAAAGGCCACAAACGGTGTTTCTTTCCACAATTGATTCGCTGGTTCTTGTGATCAGAAGCAATTTATACAGCAAGCTCAGTTACAGGTCAGTAAGGATCATCTTGCTCAAGGGGTTGGACTTGCAGGGAATCGAACCGAGCAACTTTCTGCTCACAGACAGAAACACTCTAGGAACTATACCTCACCCTACCCCTGTATTCTAGTGCACAGGGATTACATTTACCCGGCCTGCATGGTAGCTCATTATCTTCTCCCGATTGTGTCGGTGCTCTGGAATTATTTCACCTTTTGTTATTGAATCATTACTTCTATTCTTTATAGGAAGTAGGTGAGAGAATGTAATTGGTAATAAAGTGCTACAAAGAAGGTATTATTATGTGCAAATAGCTGAAAGAGTGCAGTTAGAGTGATCATTACTATTTGGAGGCTAGAATGTGATGACCGAGCAACCTTCTTGGTTCGTGTGTGTGTGTGTGTGTGTGTGTGTGTGTGTGTGTGTGTGTGTGTTTGTGTGTGAGAGTGCAATCGAGTTACAGAAGCCTCATGCGTTGTTCGCAGGGGGATTTAGCGGGAAGTAAAAAAAAAGAAGACATATGGCGTTTGTCATCCATGTGCATTCTCACCTTCTATTTTAAAAAACCCACAGTGAATGACTCACCTCCTCTTCAGCTCCGGCACATTCAGCTGTCCCACATTCTTCCATGTGCCTCCCACCACCGTCACCCCGCCCGTCACCTATGACAACAGCCAGCCGAGAACAAGTGGGATTGTTATATAAAGAGAGAAGAAGAGAACACAGAAAAAAACATTTTTGAACTCGCCTGCCTCTCCATTTTTTGTCCTCCACGCCCACCTTTGCTCCTCTCTCCCTAATCTCTACTTCTTCTTCTTCTCTCTCTCTCTCTCTCTCTCTCTCTCTCTCTCTCTCTCTCTCTCTCTCTCTCTCTCTCTCTCTCTCTCTCTCTCCTCTCTCTCTCTCTCTCTCTCCCTCTCTTTCCATGCTGTGTTCTGCGTATGTTATGGGCGACAGACCAAATCAAGTCAAACCTATGGTTGCAGCCCTGTATTAAAAACACAGTCAATCGATCCTAAATCCAACATGAAATCCAACATACAAGACAGGACACATATACAGCAATACAATACAGTACAGTGACAGTCAAGTAAAATTCAAGATCACTTCATGTGAAGACCAAAGACAAGCTAATTACTGAGTGCAGGAAAGGCTTAGTGCAACCATTTGGGAAAATTCAGCCTTCTGATGCAGTGAAAACATAAGTATGTTTTTTTTTTTACCTTTGAGCTGTCTATCTTCTACATGAAGGTAGAACCTCAAGCTCCCTCTGCAGGGTGTGGTCAGTACAGACAATATGGCATGGACCTTCCTTCTGATCATAAAGGCCACTAAGCTATGCTTATATATATACCTTTGCTGGCCACACAAGACAAGACGAACCAGCCTATTCTTTTGGGCCTGATTCAGGCCCACTAACAGTGCTGTAGAACACGGTAATCATTTTGGTGCAAGCCTTAAATAGTTATTTAAGTAGTAAAAATATTTGTGTACCTTCTAAGAAATGGCATCTGCATTAGCCTGCAAGCACAACCTGCTGTCTAACAGATTACCATTATATTCTTAGTTCTCCACCAAATTCATCTAAATTCCCTCAATCACCGGGAGTTTTGGTTTGGGTGCTGATTTCCTAAAATCATTAATCTTGTCCTTGGTTTTTAAACATTTATTTCAAGCAAAGACTCCACCATGACACAATGTCATCAACGACCCGTCCATGATCTAGTTCCCCCCTCTTCAGCAGACTTAGTATGGCCGAGTCCTATGCAAACTATGTACATGGTTGGTAATATTCTAATCTGTGTTTTGATTCCCCTTCTGCTCTCAATCTCTTTCTCCTTATCACGCTTCCAACCCCATCTATGGAAATTCATTAGACAAATCTCAACTACATTTCCATACAATTTACATCATGGCATGGCTTGGCTTGATGCTTTGTTTCTTTTGCAGGTGGATGTTCAATGGGACTAAGCAGGTGGTTGTTTTTGTTCCAAGAAAGGGACATTTTGTTTGCCGGTTCATTAGGGGATCATATGGGATTGAAGTTAGTGAGAAATCATGACAAAGGGGAAGTACATCTAATTGGTGCACACATGGACACATAGTTTGGTTCAACCTGTTCGTAGTTCATAGTTTAGTTCAACCTTCGCAAGAGAGTCTGGCTTTTTGCAGGAGGCAGGATATTTGAAGCCACATTGGGCCAATTCAAATAATATAACGTCACCAACGGTTCGGGCTTATAACTACAGCTTCCGAATCCCAGGAAGAACACAGATGAGTTGAATTGCTGTTGTAATGCTGCTTTCTGCCATAACCAATGCTGTGGCAACATGGCTATGAGCCAACGCTGAAATAGGGAAATGCACTCTCAACTGCATTGCTTCTGAAATTGTTCCACCCGTTTACAGCAAGTTATTTTACAATCAACCCAAGAACTAAAAGGCTGAACGAATCACAAACGATTCCTTTTTACTGAATAATACAGAACATCAGGAACTTAATAAATTAAAGAAATCGCATATTAAATCACAATCACAATATTGGTTACAATTATCGGAATTAGATTATTTCCCCAAATCATTCAGCCCTACCAAGAACCAACACTTGAAGAGCTACTTGGCAAACACCTTGCATGTGCCATAGAGCTTTAGTGTGTATGTCATCCCTCCTTCTTGAAGAACAGAACCAGGTCACTTATCTTTCCCAATGACTACAATATGATCACTAGTATAGTCTGTATGTGTTCATCAGGAGTGAATTCCACTTGTGTTGATCACCAGTATAGCTCGGTGTGTTGTTCCCCAGTATAGCTAATTGTTAATCCCCAGTAAAGCCCACATGTATTCATCACCAGTATAGTCTGCGTGTGTTGATCCCCAGTTAAGTCCACGTTTGTTCATCAGAGGTACAGTCAAAATGTGTTCATCATGAGTATAGTGCACATGTGTTGATCACCATTGTAGTCCCAGGTGTTGATCACCAGTCTAGCCCTTCTATGGTGATCACCAGCATAGCCCATGTGTGTTGATCATCAGTAAAGCCCATGTGTGTTGATCACCAGCATAGCCCATGTGTGTTGATCAACAGTATAGCCCACATGTTTCGATCACCAGCATAGCCCAGGTGTTTGACTGTGATGGTCCGTGTCTCCCCAGGGCTCTGCAGACTCCTACACCAGTAGGCCATCGGACTCGGACGTTTCCCTGGAAGAAGACCCCGAGGCGCTGCGGAAGGAGGCGGACAGGCAGGCCCTTGCCACTCTCGAGAAGGCCAAGGTCAGAGGCCGAGCCTGAGCGAATCGCAACCAATCACTTCCTGGCTCATTTTGTCTGGTGGGCTTCCTGTCCGGATCTTGACAGCCGGCTGCCGACATGGCTTGGCGATGTGGAAACACGTATTATCACTATGATCATGTGGAATTTGGGAACGAACACAATAGGCTATTCGCATTTCAAATACAAACTAAAACAGTGTTATGGAGGGTCATTACATTCAAACCTCCTATGTCAATCATTTGAGGGTATAATAATAATAATAATAATAATAATAATGGATTGAATTGATATAGCGCTTTTCTAGACACTCAAAGACGCTTTACAGTGAAGAGGGGACCTCAATCACCAGCACCAGTGTGTAGCACCCACTGTTGGTGCATGGCAGCCAATCTGCGCCAGAACGGTCACCACACATCAGCTTGAGGTGGAAAGTGAGGGAATTAATGAGTCAGCCAATTATACAGGCGGATGATTAGGGGGCTAGATTGAATGAGCCTGGTTGGGCCAGGACACCGGGGAAACCCTTACTCTTTGGGATAAGTGCCCTGGGATCTTTTATGACCTCAGTGAGTCAGGACCTTGGTTTTACGTCTCCTCCGAAGGACGGGTATAGGATTTCTTAGTATCAAGGGTATCAAGGGTATCATGATATGGCAATGTTTTCCCCTCATGGCGATACAATAGCAAATAAGAAGATAATAAAACAATTATATTGAATTCTAGCCCAGCCCTAGATGCAATAGATTCAGAACTGTCTCATTTATTATTAAATAGCAATAATCAAGCTGGATATGTCAGGACTGGGACAGCAGTTAATTGTTCGTTTTATCTGATTATTTGGGTAT
The DNA here is from genome assembly GCF_949987615.1 of Pollachius pollachius. Classification (NCBI taxonomy): domain Eukaryota; kingdom Metazoa; phylum Chordata; class Actinopteri; order Gadiformes; family Gadidae; genus Pollachius; species Pollachius pollachius. The sequence continues at coordinate 8,452,899 of NC_136944.1, forward strand.
TCTCTGATTGCCACCATATCTACCTTGACACCCATAATGGTCCGCATAGACCAAACCCGTGGCTTTTGCTGTGAGAACAAACGTTGGATACAACTCGGGGCCCAACGATGAAGTTCCTGTGCAGGGCATGGCCATATCCTTCGAAGCCAAAGACTTCCTGCATATCAAAGAGGTGAGCTTCTTCCCAGCTAAAACAACTGTGCGTGTGTGTGTGTGTGTGTGTGTGTGTGTGTGTGCGCGCGCAAGTGTGTGTGTGTGTGTGTGTATGTGTGTGCACGAGGACGAGCAAACGGGGGGCAAAAATGCTTATGGTTAAGGCAATTGTTACTTGGAGCTTTAGCGTCTAGCATCGCATGCTGCCTTCCACAGAAGTACAACAACGACTGGTGGATCGGCCGGCTGGTGAAAGAGGGCTGCGAGGTGGGCTTCATCCCCAGCCCCGTCAAACTGGAGAACACCCGCCTGCTGCAGGAACAGAGGATGAGACAGAACCGACTCAGCTCCAGGTAACCCAGTACATAACAGAGTAGGGGAAGTCATCCCACAGAGGACTCCATTCAGAAATCAGGACCGTTCGACCTGTCGATACATTGCGCAATGCAGTTTATTCCGATTGTTCACGGTATCTTCGACCCTCGAAGGACGAGCTCAGCAAGTACATTATTGCACTCAAACAATGTCATATCGTTATGTGTTATACCAACACGCTGGTACATGAGATGATGCAATCAGCTGAGAGAACATTCTGTCACCACAGTAAATCTGGAGGGAGCTCTAGCCTAGACGTCGCCACAGGGACCCGAAGACCCACCCCACCCGGCACAGGTGAGGTCCCCCATCCTGTTCAGTCACTTTGAGAGAGAGAGACAATCTATACACGCTGCATGCACGCACATTCATTAACCCTTGCACACACCCAAAACGTACATGTGATTTTTTTTTTCATATCATATGAAGCGAGAGCGAACCAAAAGAGACCTGCATGCCCACATGCACCTTTGAAAACACAACAATTTGAATTAAAAGCACAATACAGAACTCTTGCACAAGCACACTACTTGTGCATTCTTACTCAATTCAAAATAATTATTCGATTCTAGATTCAAATGCTCGCTACCCATCCAATAGATATTGAGGCAATTTGAATGAATCCAACCCCAATTTAAAAAATGTCAGTCCTCATTTACTTAGTATAAACCCTGATTTATGAAAAAAAAAAAAGAATATAATGGAAATGCTTTTTCAAATTGTACAATAAATGTATCGATTGCACTACAAAAAGATAAAGAAAGAGGTGATTAACTAATAAACATGTTAAACAACAACATCAAAACGATAAGAAATCTATAAGAAATAAGAAATCTCAAAACAAAAAGGACATATAATAGTTACCCCACCTCCCCAGAAAACCACAACTCACAAGTTTCCTGCAGACTGAACATTGGATTCTTCTCGAACAACTAAAGAGTAAAAATGTATTTTGACTGTGCGTGCGTGCATGCGTGCGTGCGTGCGTGCATGCATGCTTGCGTTACAGCGTTTGAAAGTTTGGATGATGTTCAAGGTAGGCAGATAAATTGTATTTATTTGCTTACCTTGATTGTTATCAAAACTTTCAAACGCATCAGTGGGCTCCGACTCCGAACCATGCTCTGAACTCTCTCTGAACTTTTCACACGCAACTGTATCAGGTGCAAGATTATCAACTGTATCAGGTGCAAGGTTTATCAACTGTATCAGGTGCAAGGTTATCAACTGTATCAGGTGCAAGGTTATCAACTGTATCAGGTGCAAGGTTATCAACTGTATCAGGTGCAAGGTTATCAACTGTATCAGGTGCAAGGTTATCAACTGTATCAGGTGCAAGGTTATCAGCGAATCAACCATCATAGAATACTGCAGTGAGAACATTGTAGGCAGATGTTACACCTGTTACAGCTGTGGGCCTTAGCTCCTCTTCTGTCATTAAGAAACAATACACTGTGGTTTAGTCTAGTGAGTAGACTAGACCACATCCGTTATATTTTTTGATCACTAGTATCAACAGAAAATAACGGATTGAGAGGGGAGAAAAATGGATTTTGCCGTGACATTTCTTGCGTGTACATGGGAGTGTGAGATGGATTCTGAAAGTGTGAGTGACCCGCCAGATGCGTGAGAGTGGGAAACCGTGGTTTAAGAATGGTTCAAGCTAATATCAGCAGTAAGCTAGCATCAGCCAGGGAGCTAACTTGGAGCATAAATGCATTGCATAAAATGAATTAATCAATATCATGAACCAATTAGCATCATACCTACAATTCCATGACATATCTATCCAATAAATAAAATACCTAGCAAAGTAAAAAATTATGAAACACTGCCCTTAGTATTAGAAACGACCACAGAGAGTTGAGCAGCGGCAGATCCCTAATATTCTCATGATTTCTACTGAGGATGTGAGCATGGGCGGATCTACCGGGGTGGCATGGGGTGGCAACTGCCACCCTGAAAAAAGCCTTGCCACGCCAGCTGCCACCCCAGTTGGCAGTGCAGTGCCGAATTCTTTTTTTTTTTTGGGGCTTTTACAAGATATTTACGAGAGCGACTTTGAAATGTCCGACTGCAAGTGAATGCAGCCAGGAAATATTGCCCCATCCCGCCCCCCCCCGCCCCCCAGAGACTCCCGCCGGCACTGATTTTGAATACAAGGAAGGCCCGCGAGTTGGATCCAAAGTTCCTCCAAACTAACGAAGCAAGCGGCACGGCAGAGAGACTACATTCTTGAGGTAATACTGATCAACTGTCTTTCTATGAAGAAATGATATTAAGATTGGAATGCCTTAGAAAATAGCTGCGTAGCCTACACACTAGTAGAAATGCCTAACGGCTCAATCCAACATTGTTTTTCAAATGCATGTTGCCTAGCAACCAAAGCTTCTCGGTCTAGAGAGAAGGTAGTCCATTTGTTTATAAAGTGTAGGCTGATTTGAAACGATATAACTCTGGTTGAACAAAGTTAATGGCAAATCTGTCCTTACTGTGAGTTAGGTCTGTGTAACGTATGAAGGCTAATATTGATTTAAATTTTGTCTTGCATGCTCAAATGTTATAATATCTCAGTCATTGAGCATGATGCACTGAATGACAAAGAAAAACAATTCAACCAAGCTTTGTATTGACCCAACACATTTGAACCTTATTTCAGAAATCTGTTCCAACTTTGGAAGCATTTAAGAAGCTCACTCTGCAGCTGTTGAAACCGACGGTAAGTGGGTAAAAAAAACACATTTGACACACATCATTCAGTTTTAAGCTGAACAACATTATTAATAATGATTACTGTTAATATTAAAAGGAAAAAACGAAGTGAAGTCACTTTGAATCTTATAGAAAAGAAGAGGAAGGGTGACATCAGCAGTTTTTTCTCACCAAAAACTAAAAAGACACCAGTAAAGAATGATAAATCATCAGAACAGACAGAAAGACAGGCTGAGCAACAGGAAAGCGACAGGGTAGACGGCAGAGATGACCAGGGACATGACGAGGTGGAAGGAGAAGAACAGAGAGATGAAGAGATGGAAGAGGGAGAGCATCACAGAGAGGAGGTGTGAGAGGGAGAGAGCGACAAACAAGATGAAGTGCTGAGCTCACACAGTGAAGGGGAGCCACTGCAAGAAATCTCCAGTCAAGCTGGTCCAACATACACTATGAAATGTGTATGTTACATCTAAATAGAAAGCACATTTCACACAATTGGACATGTTGTGCATGATATAAGAGACATGGCATAGCCTCAGTCTAATATATCCATTTTTCATTCTAGTAAATATGTTTGGACATTTGTCACTGTAAAGAGATTGAGAGAGTGTCATAATTTTTGCAGAATGTATTTTAGACCTATTATAGAAGCTGAGGTTAAAATTCCAAAACTAACCAAAATCTTGTGCTGTATGCATTAACACAGCCTGAGGGTTAACCACATATCTAATCAATGACAGCTTCAAATTGTGTTATAATTAGGTGATATATTTTATAATCATTTAAGCTCTATTTAAATTTGAATGTCCCCCTCATCTCATAGACATATCCAAGTCAAGGTGTGAGGGGCAAGCTCAGCCAAATCTGGAGAGATTCCCCAAGACCCTCCAGGGAGGAGCCAGAAGACGCTTCCGAACAGACTGGTACAAGATTCCTTCATGGCTGGAGTATTCACAGTCCAAAGATGCTGCTTATTGTTTTGCATGTAGACATTTCTCTCTACCTGATGCCCCAAGACTGTTTTCACATCAATTGACGGGTATCGGAACTGGAAAAAGGCCACAATGAAGGACAGTGGTTTCTGTTCTCATGCGAGATCAGAAAGCCATGCAAATGAAATGTTTTCATGGGCAGAGAACATAAATGGCAGATAAAAATACCTCAATGTTGGGCATAATGGATGAAAAAAATAAAAAACAGGTAATTGAAAACCAGAACTACATTAAAGCCCTAGCAGAGATTTTAGTACTTACTGCCACAGAAAACACAGCCCAGAGGGGACACAGGGAGTTTCCTGACTCAGAAAAAAAAGGTGTTTTTCTGGCCATGTTAGATTTGCTGGGCAACCATGACCCTGTGATAAAAAAGAGACTTGAACAGCAAGCTAAAAATGCAACGTACACTGGTAAAACAATACAAAGTGAAATACTGGAATGTTTGGCTGCAATGGTTAAAGAAGAAATCATTCAAGAGGTGAAAAAGAGCGCACAGTTCTCAGTTCTTGTTGATGAAACCAAAGATCTTCAGAAAATGGAGCAAATGTAATTTGTCCTTAGGTACTACTACAACAGTGCGGTACATGAGAGCTTCTTAGAGTTTGACGTGGCAGAGAGCCTGGATGCTGCTGCATTAACAGGCAAGATCATTAGCTTTCTACAGAAATATGGGCTTGAATATAAGGACAACCTTGTAGGCCAGGGCTATGATGGCGCTGCAGTTCTGAATGGGGTACATGCAGGTGTCCAAGCTAAAATAAAACAAGTAGCCAAACATGCTTTCTATGTTCATTGCAGTGCACACTGCTTAAACTTGGTCATAGTGGACTCTGTTAAAAGTGTTACTGATGCACGACACTTCTTCTCATTGCTGGAACGTATGTATGTATTCATGTCTGGCTCTTATGTCCATAACTAATGGCTGCAAGTGCAGCGAGAGATGTTTGATGGCCCACCGAGGGAACTCCAAAGGCTAAGCGATACATGTTGGGCCTGCCGGCACGTAGCTTGTCGTAATGTCATGGATAGATTGCCTGCAATAGTACAGGTGCTTGAAAATATTGCGTCTGAGAAGCATCCACAAAGAGCTGTTGAAGCAAGAGGGATATTGGTCCAGATCGATCTGAATTTTGTTGGATGCCTTGTACTGTTCCGAAAGGTCTTGAGTGACGCTAAATATTTGTCAGACATGCTCCAGTCTAAAACAGTGGACTATGCTAAGGCTGTTGAGCTAATTGAAGCACTTAAGGATACATTGTTACATTATCGTTGTGAAGCCTCTTTTGATGAACTGTGGAGTGAAGCACTTGATGTATGCCGAAAGAGTAGCATTGATACAACTCAGCAAACCGAAAGAGGTACAGACAGATATCAAAGGCACTTCAAGATAGTGTCATCCCTTCCACTGTGGGACAGCATGTAGTTCCAGATAGCAAACACACTTTTTGTGTCAATGTGTACTATCCAGTTATGGATAACATGATTGGAGAAATAGACAGAAGGTTTTCCAACACAAATTGTAACATCATGCAAGGTGTCCAAGCACTAAATCCGTCAAGTATTACTTTTTTGAGAGAGGAGACTGTTTTTTTACTGGCAAATGCTTATGATTCAAATATTGAGGATCTTAAACACAAACTGCAACAGACAAGGAGAGTACTGGAGAGAAAAAAGAAGGAAATGGAAAGTCCTACCACTCTGATGGAGTTTGCTCAATTTTTGGACCCATACCAGGAGGTTTTTTATGAGTTGTTCAGGTTGTGTAAGATAGCAGTAGTTTTACCAGTGAGCAGTGCATCTTGTGAACGAAGCTTTTCAACTCTTAGGATCATAAAGAGTTACTTGCGGTCTACTATGACAGAGAAGAGATTGTCAAGCTTGGCTGTACTCAGCATTGAAGCCAAACGCACTAAAGCTTTGGATCTAAATAAGTTTGTGAGGCGTTTCGCTGAACAACATGGTAATCGCCGCATTCAGCTCTTGTAGGCATGCCAACGTCATGTTCTGCTCAGCACTGAGCTTAAAAAACTAAAAATGATGACAAAGCCTTATTTTTCATGCCGTTATAATAATGAACATTTTCAGATTCTTATGGCATTATTCAGCACTGTATAAAATCTACATGTAGGCCTACTCTTATGGCATCATTCAGCACTGTATTAAAACTACATGTAGAACCTACTTTTGAACCATGGCACTTTCTTTCTGTTGTTCGCCAGTTCCACTGATCGAATGTTGGACCTGAATGTTTATGTGTAGGAGTTTTTAACAGGTACTGTTTGTGACCAAACATGGGAAAATGCAACGCAATATTTATATGATAAATGTGTCTATATTGTATGTAAATTATTGGAATCTGTGAATAAAGTGATATTTACACTCAAGTTGGACTGATGATTGACATTTGATAGGAATATCTCATGGACAAATACCAAAGTCTTACTGTTAACTAAAGTACATATTGCAGCTCTCTTTGCATATATGTTTAGCCCCATGCCCCCTGCTGGTGTAATAGTGCAGGTTGATTGAGTAATTATTCAGTAATAATTTATTAAATTTTGTCTGACACCTTTTATGTTTAAATGTAAGGCTTTACTCATCCCACAATAAAGTAAGTATAAGGTTATTGAGTCAAAATATCTAAATGTGGGGGCTTTCCAAGTAAGTATTGATTGATATGGCTTTAATTAAATCGGCATTCTGTATATACTTCTGCCACAGGGTGCCACCCCTCAAAATCTCCTGCCACCCTCTTGCCACCCCATGAATATTTTTCTAGATCCGCCCCTGGATGTGAGACAAGGTGAGCTCAGATAGTGGCAACTTAAAGTTATTCCAAGCAATCATTGTAGCCCTTCAGAATGAAAGGAGCTAAATAACACTAACATTAAGTAGCCCGTTTTATTGTTAGTTAGGCTATAAGTAGATTAAGAGGCTAATATCAATCATGTATAGTACATGCTTGTAGAGGGGTATGTCCATCAGCAGATAGTGAGCAAGAAGATGTGATAGAGGATGATGGAGGTGAAGAGAGTGAGTGAAATGAAGGCTACTCTAAGGGTGACGAGAAGGAAGAGGCAAGGACAGAAGAGGAAGGGGACAAAAGTGAGAGCACTGCAGACCAGCATTTGCTGGACTCAGGACTATGGCCAGAGAAGCCTTACAGATCATCAGAGATAGAATTGTTTGCATACTGGCTAGTAAAGATGCAAAACAGCAGACAAAGCCCAAATGGCACCCAAAGAAATGGAAGGCCATCCATTCCCAAATTATCTTCAGTACGTAAAGTCAGCCAATTGGCGTGAGAGGCGTTTTTCCTTTTTTTTATGCATGAGATACATGGATCAAGAGAGGAAGAGTGTCCACAAGGACTGCTTTTGTATTGGCACCAGACTTTTGTGATTGAGCCCTGGCTGTCAGACAGAACAAGCCTCTCATTTACACTATCAGGTGGTAGGGTATTGTGGTTCCTGCTAAGGGACTCTCTCTACCCAATAACCGAGCCCAAATGATCAACAATGTCAAGATTCATATATCAAGAAACTTATTTTTTTAATGGACATAATACAAAAAGGGTCTGTGAACAGTTCATTGACAATATGCCATAGCTCTACTCATAGCAGAACCCCAATACCATTGGGGATAATATTCCTTTACCCTGCGACACAACTCTTCATTCAACACATCTTTTCCACTTGGGCTATTTTGTCATTCTATTTTCATTTCTTCCTATCTTTCTATAAAGCACACCAATGACCCAACCTGCAACAGTTTGGTTCCGGCCCATGTTGCTGTATCATTTCTCTGGTGCTTCAAATGCACTTTGTCCTCTGTTGTTTCGTATGGTCACGTAACACCCGGTCTTTGTAATCTCGGTAGCTCATGAGACGAAATGTACACATTCTGTTTCTCTCTGCAGATAAGTCTGGCCTTGATCCTGTAGAAAGCATTTCCCAAAAAGGTTAAATTCTAGGACCAATCAGCATTCGAGTGGATGGTGGGTGCCACCCATTCAAGGCCAGACTGATATTCACTCATTAGACTCATTAGACCTTTAGTAACCAATGTCTCTCGCTAAGACGATGCACCTTCCCTGTTGACTCCAAAACCTGTGACTGTGACATCTCTCTCTGTACCGTCCTTTGCCGTTTCTGTTTTATCCCACTGCATCTCACATGCTTTCATTCTATCGTTCTATCCTTTTACCATTTCACCTTTTCTTCTCTTGTGTTACTTTCTCCCCATCCTTTCCTCCATTCAACCCTACTACTTCCCACTCTTTCTCCTCCTCCTCCTCCTCCTCCTCCTCCTCCTCCTCTATCCCCTGTCTCTTGCTGTATTGCCGGTCTTTCTCTATGTATCACCCCCCTCCCAACCTGCCTCCCCTCCTCCCTCCCCTCCCCAGCTCACGTCGACATGTCCACCGTGACCTTTGATGTTGACCCTCTCGACCTGGACTTTGAGGAGCCCCCTGACAGTCAGGGGGACCCTCACACCCCTAAGGGCACCTCTGGCAGCGTCACGTCCCCACAGGCCAACGCACATCGGCTGCCCTTCTTTAAGAAGGTAACACTGCAGGCCTGGGAAACTGCATATGGATTCCCAGCCACAAGCTGGCCGTGCTAACCACCCCCCTCCCTGTTCCCCACCACCACCAACACCAACACACATGCACCCACCATGAACCCTCAGGCCGCTTGTCCTCTGAGATGCTTCCAGGCATCACTGCTTCTCTACTTCCAGAATGTCACAGCTCTGTTGTTTCACTAACCCACCCCAAAATGGGCCGTTCTGAATGCCTGCTCCTGCCTCTAACACTGATTGGCCCAGTTAGTTAGGGATCTCTGATGGTAAGGCAGAGATGTGTTGGGATTTGGGTTGTCCATGTGTGTGTCAACCGGGAGAGGCAGGGCACTGAATTGCACACGTTTGTGCCTGAGCCTCTCAAAGTCCCCTCTCGTCTGAGTGGGATATTAACACAATGTGAACTGTGTTTGTGCTTTTGTCCCTGTCTCCCCTGTCTTGCTAATCTTCTGGTGGGCCTTGTTTTGTGTGTTTGCTGAATGAATACCGTAGGTGGGCCGGCTAAACAGAAACAGAAATCGGTGAGTGTGTTTGGTTCTTTAATGACACTAATGCCCTGTCCCAATACTGTCCTGACTCCCTTACCTCTTCACATTGCCAATACCTTTTGCACGCTCCTGCGTAGTGTAGGGTGTCCCACTTGGACGATGGGTGTAATGGCAGTGGTATTTGGCCCTCGAGGTGGTCCAACGAATAGAGCACATTATTATCCATCCATGGCTACAGATGGTAGGTCCGCCACTGCAAAGAGCAAAAATGTAACCATATCTTATCAATAAGTTAATCTTAAATTTTAACTTTTTTTATTTTTGTTGATATGTCTGATGATGAAATCAGATGATGTGTAATTAAGTTGTGTCAAAATCAAGTAATTTACAAATGCAGCATTTGTGTGCCACAAGCCTATCGCTACAATAGTCAGTGGATGAAAGTAATTATTCAATTAGAATATTTGATATATAAAGGGTTAGTATAGTTGCCGATGTTACTAGTGAGGTATACAACTCTGCATTGTCAACCAATAATGTGTACTGAATCTGTCCCGTTTCGTAGTTTAGGGGTCGTTCAAAACAGAGTGGTAGGGAGTAGGGACAGAATTGGAACAAGGCCTGACCTAGCTCTCACCCCTCTTGTCAGCTTCCTCCTTTTCGACGCTGGCTTGCTCTTCCATTTTTTGGTTTCATCTTGTAGACCCTTGCTGTGACAAAGAAATCATCCAGAAAAAAAAAATGTGAAGCCTAAAAACAAAATAAATTAAAACAAATGTCCTCCATGGCTTTGTCAGTATGGGAGTGAGTATGGATGATGGACCCAGTGGTCTTGGTAGGGCTGCACACCTCTGCACACTGATTGCTCAATGTACAACAGGTTTGGAGCCTCAGAAAATGTACTTTGGTTTCTGGTTGTCATAAAATTTGCATCATTCTTTGTCAGCAAGAGGACATTTTTTACGGCTGGTATGCCATTGCTAGCAGCCAAAACACACCAAAATATTGTTTTGTAACATATGGGTCGGTAGAATTCTGAAACGTATTCACAGTTGTTGTAACTTGTTCTCGCCCATGCAGGATGCAACACTGTTGTAGGGTGCAGCCCTGTGCTTAAGTTTTAAAAGAATTGGTATTGGGCGCAAGAGGGGTCCATTGAGTCCTTGTGTGGTTAGTGTGTATTAATTCATGTACGAGCATCCTTTCAGCTCAATGGAAATGTCTGTATCTGCATGTGCATTTCTTGAGTATACCCGTGAGTGTGTGTTTTGTGTGTGCTTTTGCGCGAGCATTTCGAGAGCGGACCTGTGCGTTCCATTGCTTTTATATTCCCCTCTCTCATTGAACCTTGGAGCAGATGGAGCACGTTCCCCCCTACGACGTAGTCCCATCCATGAGGCCCATTATCCTCGTAGGACCCTCGCTGAAGGGTTATGAGGTGAGCACTACACCACACCAAGCCCAAACTGCACACATTACTGCCCCAGAGCCACCAGTTTCCCTAATCCTCGTGCCTCGTGGTTTCCAGGTGACTGACATGATGCAGAAAGCGCTCTTTGATTTCCTGAAGCACAAGTTTGAGGGCAGGTAGGAGAAAGATGTGGGCCAATTCAGTCACTAAGTGATACCATACCACCGGACAATCCCCCCCCATGAACCGCGACATGGAGGAGAAAGGGATTGTTGCCCCCGCACTTTGACAGTTTAAACCCTGGGCGTATTGTACATCTCCCTTTTAATCCAGTTATAATTTGTTATATATTTATAATATTCTTCATTTCTGTTATTATTGTTATTTTACTCTATTTTTATTCTATTGCACTTTATTTCTTTTTCAAGCACAGAAAATACAGAGAATGTCACACAAACATTTCATTGCACATCCTGTACGAGAATGTGCCAAATAAAAACCTTTGAATCTTGATTCAATGCGTACGGCGGTAGAACGTGAACCAGGTTCTGACCCCCGGACCACCCACTGACTCTCTGATTGTGGTTGCAGGATATCCATCACTAGGGTGACGGCGGACATCTCCCTGGCCAAGCGCTCCGTCCTCAACAACCCAAGCAAACACACCATCATCGAGCGGTCCAGCACCCGCTCCAGCCTGGGTAAGTACTTCCCCACGGTGCCGGAGCCGGGCGGGACACTGGATTCACCCGCCCACTCCCTGAAGTAGAGGCCATGATTTAAAGATCAAGCAAAAGAAAAAGAAAAAAAATCAATGTATTTTGTTGCATTTTTTAATTAACGTTACAAATCTTTGCTTAACGTTTATGAATAACGCTCTTTTAACGTTCCCTTTTCCTTTTAATTTAAATGAAAATGGACCTTGGGTTATAAAGTGGAAAATGATTTAGATATTGATGATTTTCAGAATTCCAACAGATCAGCAGAAGATTGATATTCCATGTAGTAGATAGATAGTGATTTTGTAAAAAATAATTTGGTAAAGAAATGTTAGCTTTCTAGAACTAGCATTTTTTTAAAGGTGACATATTATACCAGGTGTGAGTCTGATTGGTCAATACCACACCTGGTGGTATAATAGGTAACCTTTAAGTTCCTTACACCCTTGCCAGTCATTTTCAATTTATGTTACTACTGAAACTTTATGAAACCCCCTGAAATCTATTGTTGGCTACACCACAACGTTCAGTTCATTATTTCACCTGGGCATACCTCGATATAAAGGAAAGGACTGTGCTTCTCAATGGAGAGTAAGGATAAGGATAATGGCGTGTGAATACCTTTCCATCCTCTATGTGGTTTTTATCCGTACATGTATTTCCATCTTCATTTGACCTTCACCATCTTTCTCGTTCCATTTTTTCATGTCAAAGTGCCCTTTTCTCGCCCTTTTTTAAGTGCTAAAATATTGTTCTTTAATGAGGAGGGTCTGTAGCAGGACTAAGAACAGGAAAATGTTTTGTTTGTGTTTACTGGAGTAATAGAAAACTGTTTATAAACAAAACCACACAGATAGAATACAACTTATTGCTAAATTTGTAATTTAGCCTACAGGTTTTATTTTAATTGATTAAGTGTCCACTCTAGGACATTTTAGGTACTGCTTGGCTATTCGAAATGAAACACTATCTCATACTATAATGACCTGTCAAGGCAGCCAATGCAGAAGGGATTGATATGTCATCCTAAACCAAACCCTCCGCATGGCCCTAGCAGTAGGGCTCAGCCATGATCCTGCCATACCCCAACTGCTCAATCCGAGTCTTATGATGTGGCCTCTTGTCTCTCTCTCTCTGTTCATCCTGTCTTCCCTGCCCTTCGCCGGCCCATCCCATCTCTCCCATCCGCCCGTCCGCTTGCCATGCAAACTCCCCCCCCCCCCCCCCCCCCACCTCTCCCTTCCGCCCCACTCTTGACCTCTCGACCTCTCCAGACGTGTTGGGTACGTATGACCTCTCCCTGGCAGGATCAAAAGCACACTGCATCTCTCCACTCCCCCCGCCATCCTTTGTCATGTTCCGCCATGCCATGTTTGTCGGCACATCTTCATTTTCGTCTGCTTGCCTGTCGTGTCTCTCTCACAACATCTCTCACGTCTTAAGTTGATAATTACAAACAAAGAGTGGGTGACATTCCGTTCTCTGGCAGCCATCATTCCACTGCAGCTGTTGAAATAGATGAACGTAATGATGGTGCTCCACTGCCATGCAGGAGATCTCGCTGCTACTGCGTGTGGAGATGGATGGTTGAATATTGATTGTGGTTTGGCCGCTACTAACCTACAACCAAATTTGTCTACAACCTAGGCAAATTACAATCAAATTTGTTGACCTGGCATAAAGTATTGAATTTGAACTTGAAATGGTGTCCATCCTCCACCCAGGCGACAGGGTCTTTCCCCATCTCCCTCATGGAGCATGGGGCTTTTGGCTCCTGCACTGGCTGGACGAAGGGTGGCTGGGCCTGGGGTGCTGCAGGCTGGATGCAGGGGTGGCTAGCCGCAGACTGCCACGCTGGTTCGATTTAGCTGTGTCTAAATGGAACTCTCCATCTGCTTCAATACTCTTCTTGTCGATAGTCACCGACGTGCATGAGACAGTAACACTAACATGCCGGTTAAATGCATGTGTGCAAAGTGCAAAATAATGAATTAACTAAATCCACATTGAAACAATCGATTTTTGAATTGAGCTCTCAACTTATTCAACAGATGTTAAGTCTCACTGTCTCACATCCGTTTTCCTGTTTTATGGATGCTTTCTCTCCACTGGGACATCCAGCCGAGGTGCAGAGTGAGATCGAGCGTATCTTCGAGCTGGCTCGTACCTTGCAGCTGGTGGCCCTGGATGCAGACACCATCAACCATCCCTCTCAGCTGGCAAAGACCTCCCTGGCCCCCATCATCGTCTACATCAAAATAGCATCCCCTAAGGTATGGACAGAAAATTACAATTTTGTGTACAGCTTATATCTGTAAATATATCTGTGAATATCTGTAAATATTCTATAACACTCCGGGTAGTCTGGCGGGAGTCCTGGCGCTCTTTATCTAAATAATATCATATAATACATATACATATACATAGATATCTATATCATATAATGACATGACGAGGCCCCACCGCCTGTCTCGCGGCGGTGGGGCCTCACAGCGGCCCACTTCAATCTGAAGTAGACTGAACCACGACATGGAGGAGAAAGGGATTGTTGCCCTCGATTGTCTCCCGCCGGAGCCCCACTGCCCGCTGACGAGGCACCACCACCTCGGAAGCGGGCAGCGTGCCTCGTGGCGATGGTGCCCAGCGGTGGCGGGCAGCGGGGCTCCGGCGGGAGACAATCGAGGGCAACAATCCCTTTCTCCTCCATGTCGCGGTTCATGTACTTACTTACAGGGAGTCAAAGCCAAAGTTCCTTTCCCCCAATTCCTTCTCCACCATGGCTGAGATAACCCCCACTACGAGTCTCGTTGTGGAAATACCAGATACGTCGGAGAACACAACGTGTTAAGCGCCATAACACCAACAGCAGAACGGTTATCCAAATAACAAGGAAGTGTACAACAGTCGTAGCTCATTGTCTCATTGGCGGGCCAAATTCTCTGGGCGGGCAAAGCAGAGAAGGGGAGGTCATTTGGAAAAATTGCAAATCGGCAGTCTACCCTTGTGGCTACGATTGACGTCAGATGACGTTCAAGGGGCAGGCATGGTACCCATCATGCATTTTGGCATCATATCATGAATTTATATGATTTAATACGAAAAGCCACAACAAAGATTAACAAAAAAAGTCACTAATTTATTTATAATTATTATTCTAATTTTTTACTCACACCATGATGAAATAGTATACCTAAAATCACGGGTATATCAACTTGCATGTTGACTTCTACCGGTAAATTAATTTAAAAGTTAGTAAAACTTATGATGTGTTCATTGAATATGGCAAGGATGTAAGCATGCTTCTTGACAGCAGTATATGTAACGTGTCGGCCACATCTGGAGATATTGAGTGTTGTGTTGATCTAGGTGCTTCAGAGACTTATCAAGTCAAGAGGAAAGTCCCAAGCCAAGCACCTGAACGTGCAGATGGTCGCTGCGGACAAGTTGGCCCAGTGCCCTCCTGTGAGTTCCCTTTTGTGACCCTAAACCCATCTCAAAACAAACCTTACAATACATTGTACAGAAAAGTGTCGCGGCCACGCATTATGTACAACTTTTCGGATATGAGTAGCAGGCAAAGCAGCTTATAAACTTAATGAATGAAACTATTGAAACACAAAATAGAAACAGGACTAACTGAACTAAATCTGACTTTTGTGCCCAGGAACTGTTTGACATCATCCTGGACGAGAACCAGCTGGAGGACGCCTGTGAGCACCTCGCTGACTACCTGGAGGCCTACTGGAAGGCCACCCACCCCCCGAGCAGCAACCCACCCAACCCCTTACTGAACCGCACCATGGCCACAGCTGCCCTGGCCGCCTCCCCAGAACCGGTCTCTAACCTGCAGGTACAGGTGCTCACCTCCCTGCGCAGAAACCTGGATATCTGGCCCGGCCTGGAAGGCCACGTCGAGGGGAAGGAAGATGAGCACACTCTCTAGTGGCCCACTATGGGAGGGGGAGGGGGGGGGGGGGGGTGAGAGAAGAATCCGGCTACGTCAGAACCTAAGCTCCGCATACGTGCTGCCCCGCGGCCTTCCCGTTTAGATTAGGGAAAGGAGCGTTCTCACGATGATGCATCCTGCCGATAGCAACAACATCAAACACACCTGGAAGCTGTGCAGATAGGCATAGCTACGAGGGTGGGGGGACAAACAAGAAAACAAGCACCTTCTCTCTGACTCATTAATCGTATGTTCTGTTCTCCTGGTTTACATGGGTGTGTTCTGGCCAGCCACCCACAGAATTGCTGCATATTGCTAACCTTTTCTGATCTAACCAGTTTGCTGTTATCAGTAATCACCACCAATTTGAGGAAAAGGAAGAGCTTTTCTCCACACCTTGTTAGGAAATCTCGAGCAGTCTCCACACAAAGCAATTAATAACGTTAAGCACAGAGCATATTATGAAATCTTTGGGATGCAAATGTTATTTGGATTAGGTTTTAAGAAGGAGTGGCCGGCATAGATTTGTCAGAGCGGCTCAGGGATGCTAATGTCAGCCATTTGGCAGAGGCTTCTTTCTAAAGGATTGCTGTGAGATTTTTCTATCAAACCACAAACCCTGCAATGCTAATGGCATGCTCATACACAGGACCTCTGGAAAGCACTCTGTCCTAATCTATCTGACTCTTTTTTATTTGAACAGCAGGGTGCAGAACCACTTTGATTAATGCTTCCATAGAAAATGCTTCCAAATAGAGTTGTTCAAAGAGGCAGCCTGAAAATAGCAGAATAGGGCAAGATTTGAAAAAAATAACAATCACAACAAACACTAAACAAAAAAGAAATGGCTGCTCGCTCTCTGCTCCCTCCAACCCTACCTTTCACTGCTATTAATACGATTTACATTAAGTACCTGTGATTGACAGGCAAGATGGACTCCTTGAACCAATCAGGGTATAGATGCCAGTAATTGGTCAGACAGTCTAAACTGAAAATTGTCTCATACAGAGTTATGCGTAGTAAACCAGAACAGATATTCTTAAAGCGCATTTCACTCACTCATAGTTGACCGATGACATCAACTACCTTATGTACCTACAGCACCATTAACTGCCTGGGAATGTGTAATAGTTTGGAGGGCGAATCATTGCTAAATGTGATCTTAAAGATTGGATGCATGTGAGGTGTGTATAACTGCTGATTTTATTAATACTGATCTTTTTATGAAGGCTGTTTCAAAAATTACAAATGCTGTGTTTCCATCCAACTTTACCTGGTTTTCAGAATTAAATTGATATAATTTCTTTGTGAGGGCCATTGGCCATGTTACTGTCCAACAAAAAATAGAACCTCATTCACAGGAGCTCCCCCACTTAGGAGTGTGTGGATATGGATGGCAACCCAGCTACGAATAACTTGTTTTGCATGAATGCTAATATTTAGACAATAAGAAACATGCCTATTACTCCAAGGCTTATCTCTGTTGTCTCCCTCATAACTGCATGGCTTTGCTTTACCGTTTGTCTCTCTGCATGCAATGTGTGTGTGTGTGTGTGTGTGTGTGTGTGTGTGTGTTTGTTTCCACAACACACGGGTATGGCTGAATCCAGGGACCCTACCTGTTACCAGGAGAACAGAAGAGAGAAAGCCCTCTAACAGAGTGCGGTGGGAGTGGCAGTCTCCATGACTACGTGACAGACCTTGGGGGAAAGCCCCAACCCCTGCCTCAGCAACATCCCCAGCAGCAGAAGCCAAGCCTGCGGTCCTCGCGTGGCCAGCCGCGGAGCGGCAGTGGGCAGGGCCTGTCCCGGCAAGACACCTTTGACTCGGAGACGCAGGGCAGCCGCGACTCGGCCTACACCGAGGCCGGCGACTCGTGCATGGACATCGAGACGGATCCCTGCGAGGACCCCCAGACCTACGGCGGAGGAGGGGGGAGGGGGCCGCGCCCGGCGGCCCACCACAGCCGCCGGGCCTCCTGGGAAGACGAGGGGGCGGAGCCGGACCAGGAGAACCTGAACCAGCCCGCCATGCCCAGCCAGCAGCCGCCTCATGGACGCGCCAAGCTGCGGGAGCGATACTGCCAGGACACGTCCGAGACAGGGAACAACGTGGGTCGTAACAAGAACCAGGACGACTGGGGGAGGGATGTTTACATTCGCTAAACACATGACCGCAACCCCCACCGCACTATACCAAGGGTGGGGAGGTGTGTTGAAAGGGGGGTAGGTCAAGTGCGGATTTTGGGGCCCTTTCAAGCAGCCATATGATTTTTTTTACATTTTTTTCTTCACTTTAGAGTACAGTGTAAAGAAACACATCCCCTGCCAGGTGTCATCCTAAACATGTTATTTTAGCAATTCAATTAATTTGTTGGAATTTATATAACGTACCGGTCTGTTGTAGGTCTTTTTGTCCCGCCCCCCCCTTACATGAATACTGCATGAACCCCACTGAATTTAATTGGAAGCACGACACGGGTTTGTTTTTGAGGCTTAACTCTTTGGTCAAAGTGCACAAGTTGAAGGCTTACCAAGCTTTGGCCACCCCTGTCTTAAACAGGGTCTGATATCATCATCCTTATGTACAGTGTGGGCTTTCTCTTTCCTTCTTTCAACTTCCACTTACTGGATTGCTGCTGGAATGAAATGTTTTTTCAATTCATTTATTTTTAATGCGGGGAATAGTTATTGATTTTCACACCTTCCATTATGAAAACACCCAGACCTTAAAACGATTATCTAGTGGGGAGGTTGCAACCGTAAGGAATTGTCGACTTGGTTTCACACATCGCAACTCCCTCTCTCTCTCTCTTCTGGATCGACCTGGTAAACAAATTGTACTTACTGTTTACGTCCAACGCCTTCTTGCACGTTGCTCTAGGTTTTGCGGGTGCTGCAAGGCAATAGCTTTGGTCACTGTCGTGTTCACTCATACATCGGTTTCAATGGCTACATTCAGACTGACTTCATGCCCGAATGAGACGTTTACACACTTTCACACATGCCTTGACTCAACAAAAACTGACTAACAACAAACTCACTAACATTTCTATAGAACCATCTCATGTAGATCGCTTACATTCGGTAGGAATGTATTGGTGTATGAATGAAGTCTCCTGCCTTATTCACCAACATCACACGGCGCACAACCCCAATCCAGAAGTGCCGAATTGTCTCTCCAAGCCATGGCTGCCTACGTCGAGGTGGGATGTCTTAACCGTATAAAACTTGTTTGCATACCATGCGTGTGTCTTTGTCTATTGTTTATTGAACCCTCAACACCATAGCCCTCAACGGTTGCTATACAGAACGTTACTTTTTTTTTGCAATAGCTTTGTTTATGTTTTGTTTGTGTGGTGATGTACTCACTAAATCCCCAACTGCTAGAAAAAATATTCAGTTTGTGTTTTTTTTCTTGTCTTTAGTGATGGTAGATAAGTTGAGTACCACGGTTGACAGGAAGACAGGTGGAATCTAAGTGTCTCGGAAGGAGACTTTGTCTTGAGTCAAATAAATATTAAATTATGATCAGTAAATAACGTTATTGTTGCATTATCGCAATTGTTAAAAAAAAAGATATAATATGTATCATTGGTGCCTGATTGTAGCTACAATATGCTTTTTTCTGCCTTTCGTTTTTAATCTGTGGATAAATTCGTATTTTAAGTAAAAATTTAAATCAGAAATATTGTGTTGTCTTTTTATTGACAAGGTGTCAACACGGTATTTGATAGATGATAGATACTTTACCCCTTAATAGGAAATTACACTGCCACCGCAGCTTTGAGGAACACGACACAGAAAAAAACAACGGGAAACAGGTCTTGTCAGTATGATCCGTGGCTCCAATTCCATGCAATTATTTGAATGTCACACCTGTGTATCTTAAAACCTTTAGCACACAATTTTTCCTCATAAAGGCCAATAACGATGCTTATCCGGAGTTCATAAGGAAAATAATGTTGAAGTGTTACAGAGATTATACATTAACATTGCCTATTTCCAGGCCTAGAGGGACGTCGTGCCTATCTATTTAACTTCCCGCTGGGGTCTGTTCAGAGCGGGTTGACTAGATCGATGCCCGGCTCCTGCTAGCTGAGTGTCGAAGTGTGTGTGTCCCTGTGCAAGACGCCTCAGCCCAGCTGCTCGTGAGGAGCTGGCTGACGCCATGCATGGCTGACCCTGCCGTTGCTTTGTGAATGTGTGTACGAATGGCTGTAAGTCGATAGAAGCGCCTGCTAAATGCCCTCAAATGTAAATGTTAAGTAAATATGTAAGTTTCCCCCAAGAGTTGATTCATAGCTGGTTCAGACTACACGAATTTGCCCCGATTCGTTCGTCGCAGAGAAATTTACGAGTCGTACACGATTTTGAAAGGTCGGCGACGAGAGAGGTCTTGTAATGTGACATGCTTGCGATCTGCGATGTTTTCGTCTGCGACGTTCGAAAACGCCACGACGAAAAGTTTGGCGTGTCAGAATTTTTTGGGGAATCGTATGACGCATCCATTGTTGACATGAGGGAACCCCGCCCCCAGTTGCGTGAGGGAACCCCACGAACAGCTGGAGCTCAGGCGCAGTGTTCACTGCACTACGTTGAGTACACAGTAACTACTACAAAAATGAATAGGATCAATAGCAAGAAGAAGAATGCTAATAAAGAAAACGAGAGAAAATGGAACAACATAATGGAGACAACTTTGGTTGAAATGTGGCAGCAACGTCCCTGTATTTTCGACGTGTCCACAAAGGAGTTCCACATAGGGTGAAGGGATACAGCCTCAAACCGCCAGCATAATGCCTAGTGCTAGGTCCTCGGGATCCATTGTTGACGCTCTGTTGCTAGGCTACGTTGTCGCGGCGGGTACTTTGTATCGCTAAAACTTGTTTGCATAGCATTTGTGTGTCTTTGTCTATTGTTTATTGAACCCTCAAAACCATGGCCCTTAACGGTTGCTATACAGAACGTTGCTTTACAGAACGGCTGCTATATGTTGACATGAGGGAACCCCGCCCCCTGTTGCGTGAGGGAACCCCACGAACAGCTGGAGCTCACGCGCAGTGTTTACCAACGGACTTCACTGCACTACGTTGAGTACACAGTAACTACTACAAAAATGAATAGGATCAATAGCAAGAAGAAGAATGCTAATAAAGACAACGAGAGAAAATGGAACAACATAATGCGCTCTGACGCTCTGTTGCTAGGCTACGTTGTCGCTGCGGGTACTTTGTATCGCTCATGTCACGCGCAACGCAACTACTGTGAGGAGTTGCTGCATTGAGCAGATATAAAAACTACTGGAACCTTTATGATAAAAATTTAACAATCATTTATGTTAGTTCTAAACCTTAGATTTTCTAAATATCTTGCAAACGTGAATGATACAAAGTAGAGAGAATCGCACCCTCAAATGTTGTAGTGTGGCCAGTCTTACGACGAGACAAGGCCCGATTTCCTGGCTCTGTGATCGTATAGTGTGACATGTTAAATCGTGGAGGAATATCTGAGAATCGTGTCTGAACCAGCTGGTAGGCAAAATTAGGCAAATTGCCTCACTACCAGCCTTACACGAATAGTAGAGATCAGGCGCGTCGTTAGACCTGGGCATTCGAGGCTATAGCCCCGGATCTTTTGAGAATAGCCCCGGATCGCTGTGCCGTCAAAAAAAAAAAAAAGCATAATGATGAAAATAGCCTCGTAGAGTTTACTTCTTTATGGTTGCATTATCAGCAGCCACAGATGCTACATTGTAGCGAGTGAAAACCACAAAATTCTGACGTGTCCATATATGGGCAGATTTAGAATAATTTGTTGCAAAATGTTGCAAATTCAACGTCGGTATTCTTTCTTCTCTATGCATAGCGCATCTCGTCGATATCGCTGTTTCGTGCTGCTAGCCTTTTAGTGAGATCAGAGTGTTGAGATGGACAGTAATAAATTATCTTTGGTAAGATGGATATAAGAAGAGAGACCCGAAGTGAATTCAACCCGGTCCACTTGACATCGGGTAATTGCATGACAGTGGTAGGCCTACCGTAAAACTTCAATAGCCCGGGCTTTTATTTGTTTCTATCACTGAACTTTAGAACAAAACTCTTGCTCAGCAACGATGGGAAATATTATCAAATGCATTATTTAAACCAGTATGAATATTACCGTACATTTTTACCAGGCAATCGAATAACGCCTGCACGCATGCACACACACACACACACACACACACACACACACACACACACACACACACACACACACACACACACACACACACACACACACACACACACACACACACACACACAAACACACACACTTTAAGGAGTTTTTCACCCGCTCCGTATCCAGCTTGTTCCACGCTTAAAGCACCCAAGCTACTATAGTATACGGCGAGCTGGGGCTCTCACGTTCGCCCCTGCGGTGTATTCCTTGTCCGCATCCCCTGCCATCCAGTTGTCATACGGTTCATGCAGACTGGCTTTGAACGGCTGATTCCATGGATGTACTTTGCGTGTGCCGGGTTTTCCCGCCGATGTGGCGATGCTGTATATGCTGTTGAGAGCTTAAATAAATGGACTATATAAGTTGACTATGAACAATTGTTGAAGTTTGACAACTGACAGATGCAATATTGTAGCCAGTGAAATCCGCAAAATTCGGACGTGTACATTTATGGGCAGATTTAGAATCATTTGTTGCAAAATGTTGCAAATTTGATGCATAGCCCATCACTCGATATTGTTGTTTAGTGCTGCTCTAGTTTGCACAGATTCAGGAGTCCCGCAGAGTGAATTCAACCCGGTCCACTTGACATTGGGTAGGTGCATGACAGTGTTTATTTGGCTACAGGCTTTTCTAATGTCTTATTTTGGCTGCTGGTGTATGTGGTGCACTTTCCTATCCTTAACTAAACATTAACCTACTCAGTAGGCCTGCCCCGGCGTGAGTCAGACATGACGATTGGTCTTTCCTTTACTTCTCAAACTACACAATTGCATGTTCATCAGCCGGTTTTCAAATTTTCTCGCGGGAGAAACCCCCGAACCCCCGTTTTAAAAGGACTCTAACTTCTGGGCTACAGCCCTGAATGTTTTCAATTGCCAGCGACGCTCCTGGTAGAGATAATGAACGCTCAAACGAAGTAGACTAAATCATTATTCAGCATTGGGCCCGATTCCGCACACATTGCAATTAACCCGCTCCTTAATTAAACAATACGAGCCTAACTCTTCAAAAGCAGAGCAAATGCAGCATGTTGTGTCAAGAAGAAGACAATGAAAATCCTCAATGATTGTTTCGATGCGAGAGGAAGTACTGTAGGTGTAGCGACACCACTCCCCTGTATGTGTCTCAGTAGGATGAACTCGGCCGAATGAACGGGATTTGCATTTCTGGCAGCTGGACTCCGTGAACGGTAAGTAGCCTAAGCAATGAGATATTATGTTTTTGAAGCTATTATGTAATTGTAGATAATTGAGCCTAGATATTAATCCTATTGAAAATAATAATTGTTGAATTCGTTAATGGAAACAGCAAAAGACTCACTGTTTAGTTTTTTTTAGGCTGTTAAATATGCCTACAGTTAATGCCTAAAGGTTTTGTCTCTTATACAAAATCGAACGGACTGAGATTTGGACTGGCCAAACTATTAAATAATTGAACAAACAAATGCTACTGCTATGCTCCTATCATGTCATTATGTGTAGCAGAAACTTTAATCTTTGCATAATAAGTAAAAAAGGATTAGGTTAGGACGATTACTGTTATCATAAGCAAGTTAATGTGATTTAAAAATATATCTATTTTTAATAGGCTAGATATATAATTCATACAATTATATATATTAAAACGTTACGAATGAAAAAGCAGTTTGTTTCTCCGTTTTTGGCAACATTTATAATTGACCCCTCTTGACAGAGCTTGCTAGAATCCAGTCGTGCGCTTACAGAAAGAACGGATGGTGTAATGTCAGTAAATTAGACACCTCGTCGTCGAAGAAGTCGGGATAACAGGAACGAAAATCGATGCAACAGAAACCTGAGAGGGTGAAATGGCGCAGACAGTCAATCACCCATTTCTTTCGACAGTCAATCGTCCCATTATCTGATATGGATTAAATTCTACTTTGAAATTCATGAAACAGGAAATTAATTAATATATCGATATTTATTTCCATATATGAATCAATAAATGTAGGAGAAAAGTGCATAGACTGGTCTTGTTTAGGCCTACTGGGGAAGTTTGCAACAGAAAGGCCTACGCTTACTTTCGTATACTTACCCACGAGCTACAGCCAGGGTAGATCTCTAACTACTGATACCTAGTGGTGAAAAATAATACGAGGTAGGTCTGTGTCTTTTCTCACAACATGTAGGCCTACTTATGTTTAGAGCCAACGGGGCTTTAATGTTGTTTGACAAACTTTGGAAACATATTGACCTCAATTTCATTGTATTGATACATTAGTATGATATTCTTTCAAAATGCACGCACGCCCTTGCCCATAGTATAACGCAAAGTTGTGTGGCGCATTTCATATACAACATAGCCCCATTATATGATAGCGCTCATACACAACGACGGTACAAAAAAAATTGGCGTGGGTCGTAACGTTTTATCCTAAAAGATAGGACGCCGGTGCTTGGTAGCATTAATGGATGGAGAGCTCTTATCTTCTACTCTAAGAAATGCTGGGTTAAAACAACCCCATCTTAACCCAACTGCTTAACCCAATTTGTTTAATATAGGACCGACCAAGCGTTGAGTTAGGATAACCGAACCAAATGGGTTGACAGTTTAACCAAATATGTTGGGTTACCCGTTTACCCAGACTGCTGGGTTATTTTAACAAAGCTTTTGGTTATATTTATACCACAGTTGAGTTACTTTGCTAACCCAGTATTTTAGTTGTATTGACTACAGAATTGGGTTAAATTAATTTAATTTATGAGTTAAAACAAATGGGCTATTTCTTCTTTATTTAATGATATCACAATTCAGTGATAATCCTGAATACACTTATTTAATTTACCAAATATTAAATATATTCTTAATATTTCATATTATTTTTTAATCTGGCCTATGCACAGGTATGGAGCAATGAATAATGATCAGACCAAAAGATGGGGAAAACATTTTTTTTAATAACAAAAGTGCAATGATCATGTGCAAATCACAAAAGTAAAAATAGCAATATCAATAGCAACAATAACTGAACAATAACTCACAAATCAAAAAATCTATGACATTTTCTAAATTTGCCCAAACGGGCACATTTGGCGGGGAACAGTTGTCCCCCTGGACCAGTATGTAGGGGTATGCCCTCGCTGCCCCATCGTCCAATAAATAGTCGGCCATGTTCGTTCCAATCTAGAGTACAGAAAAGAAAGGGTAAAAGGCCTCATATTTAAAAAATAAAAAAATAAATATATTTCCGAGAACATAGTATAGCCATGAAGCAATAACCAAAACAGTAGCAATATTCTAAAAGGGGAGAAAGGACTTACTGGTTGAACATCGAAGAAGGCTCCTCTGGCCTCCTCCACACTATGACGAAGCGTTCGTCTTCCAACCCTGTACACACTGTTGGGCACAAGGGCTGGCAGGATCTTCACGGCCAGGAATGTCTTGGTTTCCACAAAATCAGAAACAGAAATGTGCTTTAATATCTTTGTCTTATATGTTATTTGCCATTGACATTTGACCAAGGAGACCGGGAGCCTTGGAGGCAACACTGCAGGTCAATGTTTCTTTCCTTAAGATAAAACACACAATAGTGAAAAAAACCAACCTTAATGAGATTTCCCCCTGGATCTCGCCCCTTTGCCAGTCCATGAAAGTTCAAAGAAATTCAAAGCTTTATATATTCTTATCAGCCCAGTGTCTGAGTTAAAGTAATCCAGTGACTGGGTTGTTGCAACCCAGTTCATTTGACCCAACCTGACCCAACTAGTAACTCAGCAGCTGGGTAGAACTTAGTTACCCAACATGAGTAAAATTAACCCAATAAAATGACCCAGCAGTGTCAACCCAGCGGTTGGGTTGATATAATAACCCAGCATTTCTTAGAGTGTACGGTTCTCAACCTCTAGATGACGGAGTTTCCGTCAGATGGCTGCGGTCGTAAGAAGAAAGTCAAAGAAGACTTGTGGTGCGTTCACATCGCTGGAAATTATGGGGGAAACATTTTCGCGACGTCGGAAAGTTCGCGTGAACGACTCCTCATGATGCTGTTATGATTCTTCTTCAGTTCGGCAACTCGGGCCAAATTTGAGTTGCATAGTTGGTGACGTAGGCCTATGGTTTACTAGTGACGCGCATGCACATGGCGGAACATGAACGTTTTACTCAGTATAAAAGAATCAACATCATATCACATACTTTACTGTTGATTGACGTTGTAACGTCTGTTGGCATGTCCTTGCTCAGTTTAAAACGTTGTGTACTGGTAAACCAGCTCTAGATAAGGGGAAGTGTTGCCTTCCATAGAGTGGCAATACTGTATGTGCTTCTCATAAATAAAAGCAAAAGGATAGTAGGTGATAGGCATCAAGGAAATAAAGGCATGCAAAATTGAAACTGATCCGACTAAGTTCTGTTTATTTCTGACTGTTTTTTATCGGATAAAAAAAACCCTGCTGTGAAGATCTTTTAGATTCCAAACCGGCTGTTTCTCAAGTGCACATGAACGGTCGCTGTCGGGCACAAGCGTAAGCGTGAGCGTCATCACTCGCGAGCCGTCTCTTTATCACCAGGAGAGTGAACGCGCCTAGAGTTGCCCAGTTGGTGACGTAAGGTTTAGTAGTCACGCGCATGAACATGGCGGACCATGAACGTTTTAGTCAATATAAAAGAATCAACCATCATATCACATACTTTACTATTGATCGACGTTTACACCGCCTGTTGGCGTCGACTTTGCTCAGTTTTAAAGGTTGTGTACTGGTAAACCAGCTCTATGGTGTGTTCCTGAATCCTCGGACGCAAGCCTTCCGAGTTGCACGTTTGACGGCACTTCCGGTCTCGGAGCATTCATAGTGTTCCTGTTCGTCTTTGTGATTGTGGCACGAAATTGGCTAGCCGTTGTTTATTGTTAGCTACATTAGCCTCTTTAGCAAACCACCCCGAAAACAAACAACATAACTTTACATTGTATTGCACGCACAGCAAGACCATGCAATGTATAAATTGGTGACCGGAATAAAGTACCAATGTAATCAAGTGTGTAAGAGCACTTTAAATTGACATTAAATGACCTACGTAGTACAAATACAAAAAAATACCTGCGAGCAGCAATGTGGGTGTCAAGCAGAATAGGACTCTATAAACTAATTCTGTCGGACGGACGTAATCGGCTAGGTGGCCACATGATGACCGTCTCGGTAATTAGTAATCACGACAGCTGGTGGAATGAACTACAGCGCTATGCGAGTCCGCGTCAAAGATTTACCAAATTGAAAAATGACCCCACCTAGAGGTAAGGGCGCATTATAGTCTGCCTGACAGAACAAATGACACAAATACATAGGGGTATTCGGAACAATATCCGACACACAATGTTAACAAGCATCCATTCTTGAGGTGGTTGATGAAGCTTCTAATCCAGTAAGAGTTGCAGTTTATATTGTAAGTGGGCGCAATGGTAAATAAAGTCATTGTTGCATTATATATGCAGTGCCGCTTGTCGCCACACGAGTGCAGTGTCTACCCTTTAATGAGCGCTGTTCAGTGCAACTAACATTGATATAAACGAAGTAGTGTTCTGATTGTATGCTGTATGTCAGATTGACATGATGATTTAATATCATTGATATGTTATCAGTTTTATATATGACAGTATGTGATGACCATGATAAAATGCATATGATTAGATATAATTTTACTGACAATGAAAGCTTTTGGCAAATGGTTATGACAACGAAAATACATTGAAGTTGCTGGAATAGAGGACTGGAATAGACTTGCTGCTAACAACGCACCCCTGAAAGTCAAATGTCACCAAATTATTTTTGGCATCATCAGGATAGGGTCATAAGACTATGAGCCAAGTTTGGTTTGGATGTATGAAGGCCTTGCAGAGAAATTAGCTCACTTCCTGTTTGACGTCCCCCTGAAGTCAAAGCTCACAAAATTGTCTGGATGTCCCCAGAATGATGGCATGAGTCTTGGTTGTCACGGCCAAATGATTTTGAATTTGAAAAAGCTGTTTGGCAGATTTGTTCATTTTTGGTCTGAAGATCATATATGGCAAGTTTCATGATGATTGGACATAAGTTGTGTCCTGTGGACATGTAATATTGATATTGACAACTTTCAACATGGCGGCCAATTTCTGATGTTGCCATGGGAAATATTTTATTAGTTATATGGGGCGGTCTGATAGTATCACCAGACATTGAAAATAAGTTTTAAATATACTCATGTGAAGAGAGAGGAGTTAAAACACGTCTTCATTAATTATAGCGCCTTCTAGAGGTCAATGGTCACCAAATTCATTGAGTGTCCCCTGATGATATCATGGGTCTATGTACCAAGTTTGGTTATGGTATGTCAAGGGGTTGCTGAGAAATTGGCTTACTTCCTATTTGGTGGCTTTGCGGTCGAATATGATTGGCTGTCGTGGATGTTTCCATGAGATGTCATTTACTAGCTATAAGGGGAAGTCTGATAGTATCACCAGACATTGAATATGTGTTTGAAATATACTCATGTGAAGAGAGAGGAGTTAAAACACATCTACATTAATAACAGCGTCCCTAGTGGTCAAAGGTCACCAGATTCATTGGTTGTCCCCATGATGATGTCTTGGGTCTATGTACCAAGTTTGATTATGATATGTCAAAGGGCTGCTGAGATATTGGCTTACTTCCTGTTTGCCGACTTCGCGGTCAAATTTGATTGGCTGTAGCGGCCAAACCGTTTTGAATTTGAAAAATCGTTCGATGTTTTCTATCAAGCATGGCCTGAAGATCACGTGTGCCAAGTTTCAAGATGATTGGACAAAATTTGTGATAGGAGATGTATTTTGAAGGTTTTTGACATAAACAACGACATAGGGTGCGTTGAACTTGGCTTGGATCAAGGAATACAATGATACCTTGTTGGTGAATATTGGATAAATGGGTCGAAAGTTATAAACATGAATGCATGTCATACTTTGACCTGTTGGTGGCGCTAGAGCTGATGAGTTAGCGACTCAAATTTGCTTCATGGGCTAATGGGGCTGTCCTGAACCAGTGTGCCAAATTTCACAACTTTTCACTAAGGCGTTCTATGGGCTGCCATAGACTCCCATGGAAAGATAATAATAAAAGGAAACAGTACGAAAACAATAGGTTGTCTCGCAGCTTCGCTGCTTGACATCCAAAAATCTCTTCACGGGCGCAGCCATTTAGTTGAGAGCATCATCGCTGCGCTCGGTCTACTCTCAGATTTTCGAAAGATGAATACAAAAAGGGGGCGTGCCTTCGAGAAATGCCACAAGAAAGCTGGTAGATCTTCGACTTTCGACTCGGAAGTCTGGCGTTCGAGGACTCAGGAACACACCACTAGATAAGGGCAAGTATAGCCTTCCACACAGTGGCAATGCTTCTCATGAATAAAAGCAAAAGGATATGGTGATAGGCTACAAGGAAATAAATGCGTTCGAACTTAAAACTGATCCTACTAAGTTCTGTTTAGTTCTGACTTTTTTTAATCTGATAAAAAAAATCTACTGTGAAGAACTTTCCAACGCAGTGCACATAAACGGTCGTTGTCTGGAAAGTGCGTAAGCGTGATCGTCAACACTGGCGAGCCGTCTCGTTATCACAACAATCGTGGATGCACAATGCAATTCGCCAACCAAACGATCTTATATGCTTTTCAAATCTTATTTGGTGTTGTATTGGTCTTTAATGTGCAAAAGTAAACAATGTACAAAGTAAATAAGGTGCAAAGTCAAACCGGAGAAGTGATTCCGGAAATGATTTTGTTAAAGATAGAAGATAGATAATAGATAAATAGTTAAAAAAATATTGGATGTGTGGGTAAACTGCTGAGAGGGTCTCCGACAGGCTCTCCGGCTACGGAGAGCATAGTATGCCTTGCGACTATGCTTCGCAGTATGCCTTTTGAAACCCAGTATGCCTTTCGAAACCCAGTATGCCTTTGAAATACTTTGTGATTGGTAGATGAAACGCAACCAGGAACGCCTAATGGGCGTTCTTGTGAAACGCCCAAGCCTGCAGCTGGACCCTTCTCTTACAAACGGTTCCCATTAGTGGCAATAATTGGAGCTACATCTGCAGGTGTAGAAGGGAGCTCCTCCTGTTTAAAGCGGCTCAAGTCCTACACCCTTAACACAATGGGCGAATAGGCCGCAAATGAGATTCCCCTCTTTGAAAGACCAGCAGCTGCCACTGTTATGCACATTTGTACACTTGTTACACCTCCATTTATGTAGGAGAAGCACCTGTAACTCCAGAACTAGCTTTGAGGGATTAATACATTTTTATCATGTTTGAGCTTGTTTGTGGATTAATCTACATTCTCCATCAATATTGTTAAGTAAAAGGATACAGAACTCTGGGCTCTGTAATTACATCCCACGGCTTTTCCTATCACTGCTATGCTGACGACACTCAGCTATTTCTCTCCTTTCCCTCATCTGACAAAGCCCTGATTGCAACACGCATATCTGAATGTCTGGCAGAAGTCAGCACCTGGACAACTGCCCATCACCTGAGGCTTAACCTCAACAAGACTGAGCTCCTCCTAATACCAGGGAAAGATTGCCCACAAATGGACTTACTGGTCACTGTTGAGAACATCACTGTATCTCCTTCTCCAACTGCCAAAAACCTTGGTGTAGTGTTGGACAATCAGTTATGCTGCACTGCAAACATCACTGCGGTGGCCAGATCCTGCAGATTTGCACTTTACAACATCCGCAGGATCCGGCCCTTCCTCACAAGTGAAGCAGCTCAGTTTCTAGTCCAATCACTGGTCATCTCCCGCCTCGACTACTGCAACTCGCTCCTGGCTGGACTCCCTGCCTCTGTGATTAAACCCTTGCAGCGCATCCAGAATGCGGCAGCGCGCCTCGTGTTCAACCTACGAAAGTTCTCACATGTAACCCCCCTCTTCCGAGACCTCCACTGGCTCCCTGTAAAAGCTTGCATCAGATTCAAGATGTTGGTACTGGCATACAAGGCAGTCGATGGAACTGCCCCTGCCTACCTCCAAGCATTAGTAAAGCCACACACCCCAGATCGATCCCTCCGCTCAACTACCTCAGCTGGATGTCTGGTACCGCCATCGCTAAGAGCAAGCAAAGGTCGATCAGCAAAGTCACAACTTTTCTCTGTTTTGGGACCTCAGTGGTGGAACGAGCTCCCTACCGATTTCAGGACCGCAGAGTCGCTCACCAGCTTCCGCAAAAGACTCAAAACTCACCTGTTCAGAGTTCATCTCGACTCTGCATAGAAACCAATGCACAGCCACCATTGAATGTTGTACGTCCTGGCACTTGTACATTGCACTTATTCAAGGTACTTAATTGTGTAGCATCAACAGTAGCTGCTATCGTTGCTTTACATGGGGAATGGGTTAGCCTAGCGATTGTAATACTTGCGCTTGGTTCTATGAACATCTTTACTGTACCGACAGCGATATATTGTTTCACTTCTTATGACAAATGTACTTATTGTAACAAATGCACTTATTGTAAGTCGCTTTGGATAAAAGCGTCTGCTAGATGCCCTAAATGTAAAATGTAAATGTACAGTTAAGGTTAGCCCAGAAAGTAGAAGACTTTTGTCCTTATATAGTCAATTTCAACCAAATTTCTTTATTCATTTTGGGCTAATCTGTGGCTTTGTCTTTGTCTTCAGATGCCCTCATTTGGCAGAACAAAATTGCTGCTGGTTCTGCTGTTTTTTGTTATCTTCAGTGGGATGAGCTACCTCTGGATCTCCCCCAACTTTACGGTAGAGAAAATGATTGACACCCCAAAGGAAAAGTGGTAGGGCTCAAAGTTGATTTGCATGTGCACATGTGTGTGATTGTTCTTGTCACGCCCAGTGCAATGTTCATGTTTTAACTCAAATGTTTACTTTTTTTCTGGAATCCTTGCATGAATGAAAAGCGCTATATAAATGAAGTGTAACATTATTAAGATTACCTATAGGACCCCTCCTACTGGTCTAGTTAAGCCCCCGGCTTTCTGCACATGCCCAGCGAAGTCATTCGATCTGGCAGTGAGCATTCCTACTGCCAACCGAGCAGACATTCAGAAACGACGGGCAGAGGAGTACAAGAAGCACCAGGCGAGGTATCCACGGCCACCAGTACCAGGAACACAGGATGGAACAAAGTGATGGCGGGGAGGAGAGACACTGATAAAGAATGTATAAATTTCTTAAAGAATACTTTCTTCAATATTTCAATTGAATTTGTAAGATGCTAGTTAAAGTATTTGGCCTGTTTGCTAAGACCCCAGGTTAATTGTGGACATCATCTATGTCAAGGTTTAAATCAGCCAGGGCTTTTGTTCGACTCTCTCCCGGGGACCTCCTGAAATTGGGTAGTGGTCCATTTGATCAAAAGCCAGTGCAGTTTAGCAGCTCCCATAGCTGTAGCTTTGTTTTTTCAACCCAAGTTAGCGCATGCAAACTGCCCTGGATAGGTAATAGTAGGCTAATAGTGGCCACAAAAAGTTACGAATTTCTCTTTGTTTGCGACTGCGCATACCCACCACAAATTGAAAAGGGAGAATAATTTGGTGTCATCATAATAGACGGAGAAGACAGTATTTTGACTTGGCATGTTTCCTTATTGTTTGATGTCATATCATGGTCATTTTATGACTTAGTGCAGTAACTGTTACATAGTGTAAGTGTTTTATTCAGTTAGAATATTGTTCAATTGACATCGGCTGATTTTTTGGTTAAGTGGCATATCGTTTTGTATTGGTTAATTGATTTGTGGATTTTAATATTATATCTCCTGTGTCCGGAACAAGCTCCATTTTGAACACACTCCTCTTTGCTCAATCCAACTCTCCACTGCAGTATCCCATTCAGGGTTTCACAGTACACCCCTTGGTCCCCACTCTTATTCCAGGTACAGTACGCTGCACTTCAGTGGTTCAATAAAATCGTCCCGATACTGCTCTTTAGTTCAGTTGCTTTGCAAGTGCACTGCACAGATATACATGTAGAGTGCAATGTGCTTTTTCCTAAGCATCATTTCGGTCTGCATTTTATGTTCAATGTATTCCTCAGGAAACAGTTTCATCCTGAAAGTTATTTTGTTTCAGGTTTAGCGTTGCACGGGGTTCAAAGAAGTGGCTACAAGGTTGGTAATAAAACTCTGGGTGTCAAGTCAAAATCAGGATACAAGGGATATTTGTGGATGTCTTGGAGCTACAGGTTAAATTTCCCTGGTTCCCTGTAACTGTTATGTCTAACCAGCATCAACAGAGGTCCACCTTACTAACATAATCCTTTGTTTCTCATCAAGCAATAATTTAAATGTCTTTTCTATCCCTTTAATGACATGGCTATGGGTGTCTCTTTATCAGGGTTTTCAAAATGGAGCTGTTGGGGACTTTTGGGTTTACTTCGAAGCACTCTTTGACTGGGAACCAAACCCCCTCACAACAACCTATGGAAGGCAGGCCTGTGTGCCTTCAATAGGTGTTTGCAGATGATGTCATGCCCAGGGTTAAACAACAGTTTTCTTCTACACCAACAAAAACATAAATATACAATAACTAAACCAGACATTTAGTTTAATATTATATTCCATTTCTGCCAAGCCCTGTTACATTTTCCCAGCCACATGTCACTTTATTCTATACATCTTACCTTTTTATATTGTGTGTTAAATTAATTTTTTCTTCCGAACAATGCAGCTCTTTTCCAATATACTGTAGGCCTATTTCTGCCTTTCTTACTCTTCCTTCCTTTGATTCCATAAAGCTTGAATAAACAAGAGTACTGCTGCTTGACGTTCTGCATTTCCCTTCCTGCCTTCCTTCTCATGTTTGCGCAACATGGGTGACTGCAAACAACCAATTCACCAATTCACACTCGGTGGGCCGGTCGGCCATTGAGAGAATATTCAGGCGATAGCATACAAATCCCTCCTGAAGTGTGTGAGCTTGAACATTTTGCTCACGATACTTAAATGAGACTCTGCTACTGGGCCATTTCCAAGGCTTTTCGACATCCGGATGAAACTAAACCGGCGGCTCGGCTACTCCAGCCCCTGACAGAACTTAGTCACAACCGTGCAACAGAGACACACTCTATTCACGTTGTCGACTCTTTGTCATTGTCAAATTTGAACTCATGCCTTCTTAAAGGTTGTGGGATTTCCTAAATTGAATTATCGCCACATATACCAAAAACACATTGCTTGCTCATTCATTTGTTGTTCTATGAACATAATTGGCATAGTAATAATAATAATAATATTTTGTAATAATAATATTTTGGCAGTTTGATTGAACAAAGCTGATTGAGCCAGTTAGGAAAACAGACAACAACAGACAGGTTGTGAAGAGTATGAATATTCAAACAATACTTTTTCATTTGAGCATGGCTGAGTACTCGCTCACTCACTCTCAACAAACTTCCCCTTGTGTTTAACAGGTATCACTACTGGTCACTAAAGGTGTCCTCTGTCTAGGGAGCCCAAGGGACGTACAGATTGTGGAAGGTGATTCATGAACTCCGTCATTTCAATGTGTAACTAAACCACTTGTCACTGGGATTGACTTGTATGAAATATGATTTCTGAAAAACCAATAGGTGGAAAGAAAAGGCTGATCTTGGAGACGCTCAGCTTAGAGGAACTCAACAAACTACTGGTGAATGTCATCTACACCATCCCTGTGTACCACATACACACCGGAGACCTGGGTACTCTATGACTTTTTAATTTATGTATGGGTTAAATAATGTAATTTAAAGATAAGTACTGAACAGATGCTCAGGTTTAAAAAAATAATGTTAATGTGATGTTCTCATTTTGCACTCAAAGCCTTCCAATATTACAGTGGATTATGTCATTTGTGTCAAATCTTATTTAGGCTGGATGTTTTTAATTAGTTTTCACTTCTTTTTCAATCAGTTCACTTTTCGTTTGAGCATCATGAAGCTGTGTTCCCAATCGCCATTCGGCAACCATCCGTACCTGTGCTTTTCGACATGGGAACAAGTATAACAACAAAAGTGTTTCCTTATAAATCTTCCATTTTAACCGTTGAGTAGAATCATGAACACTTACCTTCTTCCTCTCTCTATCCCCTGCCCCCCTTCCCCTTCCACTCTTTCAAAGACGTTAGTGACCAAGTGACAGTCACCACCAAGACCTTTATGCGCTACAAGGAGTTGAAGGTGCTCATAAGAAGCCTCAGACAATTCTACAAAGACGTGGTGCTCGTTGTGGCCGATGACAGCTTTACTCCAGAAAACATCACAGAAGAAAATGTTCTGCAATACATCATGCCTGGGGGACAGGTAGGCATATATTGGAACCATGTGCGCGCGCGCGCACACGCACACACACACACACACACACACACACACACACACACACACACACACACACACACACGACATAATGTCTTTCTTGTGCTTGGACATCATATAAGAGTAGCCAAGCATTCAAGTTGAAATCTTTCCCTTCCACAGGGCTGGTTTGCTGGCAGAACCCTGGCTGTCTCTCAAGTCACCACCAAGTACTTTCTTTGGGTGGATGACGACTTTCTATTCACTGAGAAAACAAAGATAGAGGATCTGGTGGAGGTGATGGAGGCAACACCAGAGTTGGATGTGGTGAGAATCATATTACTCATTGACTATTTTTACATTATGAACAAAGCATGAGTAGGTGTGAGGTTACAATGTCTCGTTATCCTTCATAGGTTGGGGGTTCAGTTACTGGAAACCAGTTCTACTTCTCCATCGCCTATGAGGAAGGCGATGGAGTCACTGGAGGCTGTATGGACAGGAAGCCCAACATAAAGTTCCAATCACTACCAAATTACCCACAATGCTCCGTAGTTAATGGGGTGGTCAACTTCTTTCTGGCTCGTACCGATGCTGTAAATCGAGTGAGATTTGACCCCAAGCTGAAGAGAGTGGCACATTCAGGTGTGTCCCCGGCCATATCTTTAACATATAGCCCTTGGGGGTTGTGTACATGCGTCCACCATGAATGAGAAGCCTTAAGCAAAAAAAAAAAAAATCATTCAGTTGTCGTATTGTCACTGGTGTGAGGACTTGTAGTTCTGTAATGGGGCAGATATCACATTCCTCCATTAACAATATTATCCAAATATGACCTGCCTGTACCTGGATTCATTATCATCACCTCACTTTTTCTGTTTATTATCTTTAGTTTTCCGTTGTATGCTCCCCCAAGAATACAAGACGTTTTGGATGTACACCGGGAGCGCTCCTGCTACTTTATTATTCTCCTTTACATCCAATCATTGTTGATTTGTTTTTTTCTCTATAGAATTCTTCATGGATGGTCTTGGCCAATTGATGGTTGCTTCGTGTGGCCATGTTTCCATTGGCCATCAGCCGAGAGGGGCCAATCCTCAATATGGTCGGTTCAGATACCCCGGGAAGGATGATGTTCAGTTTAAACTACAGCTGCACTACTACAAAAACCATCTACAATGTATCCACTACGGATAGGAAGAATCCCGACAGATCCATTCGCTATAAGAAAAGGTCATCTTCCAGTACTATGTACGGTTTCCCTTAAACAACCTCTATTGGCTTGAGTGGTTGCTACAGTAATATCTTAATCCTTTTCAGGGTTAGGCTTAGGGTTAGGGTGTATATATATATATATTTTTTTTTTTCATTCAGCAAATACCTGTAGAAAAGTGACAAGGTGCGGGTTTAAAGCTGTAGTATGTAACCTTGTTTCATTAATGCATTTTTGTATTAGAATGTATGTCATTGAAATGCCCAGTTGCGGGAAAAGTACACACATTCTTTAATCAAGTAGAAGTAAAGACACTTACGTTAAAAAGACTCTGGTAAAAGTACTGATTTAACCTCTTTACTGAAGTAAACACGGAACCTCACGTCATATTAATATATTTCAAAGACTGTTATTTGAACCTTCTCTTTCTAACTTCAAATAAAATAACAATATGATGTTCATTAAGATCTCCCCTATATAAGGCCATGTATTGGGAATGTCTTGTCGCTGCCCTGAATCTGCTCCGTCTGCAATGTTTGTTTAAGGACTGGTTAACACACTTAACAGACTCTTCACACTCCTGGTGTGAAGAGTCTGCAAAGTTGTCTTCAGGGCTTTAATAACAAGATTGTCATGAACATTCTTATATATATATTCAAATGTTTGCTACCCATTCAATATATATTTAGATGTTTATGATTTGAATGAGTCCTAGCGTAGATACAATATTCAAATATTTCGACATTGATGTAACTATTGATATAATTATAAATATTTTATTTTATTTTCATAAGTTGAAGGCTTTGCTGGGATTTTGCTGGGATTCGTATAAATGGCGGATGAAAAGACATTCAAATCAAAGCACTTCATTCAAAGCACTTCAAATCAATTTGAAGTGCATGGAAAGTTGTTTTACTTGACTGCAGTGTCTTGCTACTGAACACGATTGATAAAGGTCTATCATTAACGGGCAAGACCCATACAGTAGTTTCGGTTACGTGTTGGAGGTTTCAAAAACGATTCAAAAGGGTTTTATTGGAATTTACGCACAAACCAGTCAATATGCATTTGTGGATCTCGTAAAGTTTTGTCCAATGTGTACTGCATATTTTCTGTAAAATGTGGCTACATAGCATACACCTCTAGATAGTGAGATGCAGATTTAACTGCTGCCTTTTCCCTGTCTTGGTCAGAATAGAAGAGGTACGATTTGAAATGAGGCCGTCACGTGGCAGTGGCCCCTGCTGGGACTCTACCAAATTAACAATACAGCGAAAATACTTCACAATATATGAATCAACTAATATGATCAATATATTAACAATAAAGACATATAGGCAATATATTAACATACAAATATATATATTTGTCTTTGATTCATATTTTTATAGATATAATACAATACGGGTCTGTGAAATGCTCATTGACGATATGCCATAGCTCCACTCGTAGCAGACCCCCAATACCGATCCGATATTATTCCTTTCCCCTGTGACACAACTCTCCATTCAAGGCACCTTTCCACTTGGATTTCTTCTTCTTACCATTTTCAATACTACCTATCTATCTATAAGCACAACAATGACCCAACCTGCAGTTATTTCGTCATGCCCCATGTTGCTGTAGCATTTCTATGGTGCTTCAAATGGACTTTGTCCTCTTTGTCTTTGTAATTCAATGCCAACTTCGGTCGTTTCATGAGATCGTGATCTCACAAGTTAACATTCTGTCTCTCTGAGCAGACCAGTCTGGCCACGATCCTGTATAAAGCATTTCCAATATATATATTTTTCATGTTAGCATTCGAGAACAGGGGCTTTAAGTTTGCACAAAACAAAAACAATGTCCCCTCCTCAGGAAACTTTAGCAATCAACGTTTCATCTAAAATAGACTGCTTTTCACAGATAATATGTTGTTGCTTTACTTCCGACTGCATTCGGCAAGAGCGAAGAGAGCAAGACTGGAGATGCTGAACAACATAAGGCAGCGAACATATTTTGAAAAGTACTGCTATCCAGTCAAGGCCAGACTGATATTCATTGTGATATGCAAAGATCAGGAAGGTCTCATGAGGCCCTGACAGTGCCCACAGGGGGACTATTTAAGTTGGTAACAATGCAGGCCTCGGAAACCTTCTAGCGATCCCCCACCACATGCTGGCCTTGCTAACCACTCCCTCCTTTTCCCTATCACCACCACTACCACCACCGAGCAACATGCACCCACCAGAAGCCCCCAGTCCGCTAATCCTCTCGCGAACCCACCCCTAAATAGGCTGTCCAAAATGCATCTGATTGGCCCAGTTAGTTTGGGATCTCTTATGTAAGGTTGTTTATGTGTGTGTCAACCGGGAGAGGCAGGGCACTGAATTGCACGCGTCTGTGCCAAGCCTCTCAAAGTCCCCGCTCATCTGAGCGGGATATTAACACAATGAGATCTGTGTATTAACACAATACTCACTTACTTTAGAGCACTTGTACTCTTCAGTGATGCTCGTGATAGACAGTTCAAGGACCCCTTTGCTGTAGACGCTGATGTAAGTCAGACATCGTGGGGGAGAAGTCCAAATTGCAGGCACCAGAGCTTGAGCTTTCCTGGCAGTAGGGTCTTGTTGATGTTTACAGATTGTTGGTGATGTCCTGCCTTATTTGCTGCACTTGGTCTTTGTCACTGAGGCTTGCGTCATACCATCTTCCCAGGCTTTGGACGGGTTGCCCAGACACTGTTGGTATTGGGTCGTCACCAATGCAGAACTTCACGTTTTTAAGCTTTCCCTTGGCTATTGAGATGCTTCGTGACTTGCTCGGCTTGATTTTCATCTGGGCCCACATGATGTTCTCCTGCAGTTTTCCAAGGAGCCGCCTGGTGCATGCTGCAGTAGTGGTCAGAGTGGTCATGTCATCCATGTATGCTCGGATAGGTGGAAGGCAGATCCCGTTCTTAGATCCCTCGGCCCCCAGCACCCACCTTGAGGCACTGATGATGACCTCCATGGCCATTGTGAAGGCCAGGGGTGAGATTGTTCAGCCTGCCATGATGCCTACTTCTAGGCGTTGCCATGATGTTGTAAAGTCGGCTGTTATGAAGCACAGCTCCAGGTCTTTGAAGTAGGCTTTCACTAGAGTAGTGATAGATGATGGAACGTGGAAAAAGTTGAAGGATTCCCAGAGGAGGTTATGGGGAACTGATCCAAAGGCGTTGGATCAGTGCCTTTCCATATATGCAGTACACAAGCAAGCATGCTCTTTTGGCAATTCTGCCCCACAATCCTCTGTGAAGCAAAAGATATGTCACATCGAGTGAGCCTGCAAAGTTGATGGGTGGCACTACAGGTGTGCTAATCAGTGAAATCACCCAATAGTATGCCCAATCGTATGCATGCTATGTGCAACAGTACATGGGGTTTATGGGGTGTATGGGATTTAAAACGCATCCATAGTCTCTCACCAGGTGAGGAGTTTCATTTTGCATGTTTGTGAACATGTACATTTGTGATTCGATGTATGCGTGTGTCCCAGTTTACTCTTGCATGCCTGTATATGTGAGCCTTTTCGAGGATAACACACAAATTGATCAACCAAAACCTGTCCACTTGCACTCTCTCTCTTTGTTCTCTCTCTCTTTAATCTCTCTCTCTTTGTTCTCTCTTTCTTTAATCTCTCTCTCTCTGTTCTCTCTCACTTTATCATGATTGGGAACTATACAAGACAAACAAAAGCTTGATTTTCGAGTTAAACCGGCATTGGATAGAGGCACTCATGTAATTTGATACTTTCCCCCCATTACCTGGATGTGTACAAGATCCAAAGATTTGCCAAAGTGTATAAAAAAC
This sequence comes from Pollachius pollachius, assembly GCF_949987615.1. Taxonomy (NCBI): domain Eukaryota; kingdom Metazoa; phylum Chordata; class Actinopteri; order Gadiformes; family Gadidae; genus Pollachius; species Pollachius pollachius. The sequence continues at coordinate 8,492,829 of NC_136944.1, forward strand.
ACATTGACCTCATCACTACTTGCTAGAAACATTCAGATTGGATCACAGTATTCCAAACATATATTCGGGGGACTTCATATTGCCATGTGATTTCAGGCTTGACTTTATTGGACCTGATGCCACACCTTGGATAATAGTGGATTAACAATACTGAGTTGTTGTGCTCTGAGTTTTGGTTGGTAAAATGAGAAGAGTCCTCAGGGCCTGGTGACTGTTTGAATCTAGATACGTTAAATTCAGTTATGTAACGCCATTGCAATACATCCATTGTAAACAGCACATGGTACCGTTGCCAAAAGCTGCTCAGGGCCACACCCCCAGCCTCCTCCTTGACCCGCCTCTCTACTCATTCGCATTAAGGCTACAGACACCGAAACGGCACGTTTGGGGAAAGCTCAATGTGCGACTGGCTCGTAGTGGCTGTAATTCTGCACCACGGCTGAATTTCGGGAACGTCTTAAAATACTGTGTTAGGGGCCCACTAATACCTATAGCTTGGTTCAACCAGCGTATATTGTGAAGTCTTTTCAGTGCCTTTCGCAAGAGAGTCATTAAGCAAGAGAGTCACTTTCGCAGTAAGCAGTTTATTTGAAGCCACAATCAGCTTATTAAGTTAACGTAACTTCACAAATGGTATGCATAAATGCAGCTTCCGAATCCAGTCGTAAGAACTGCGAACAGGGCCTAGTCTTTTGTTTTATGACAGTTTTTTCAATTGCTTGAACACATTTTGCAAAACTTGGCTCACTGTGTCAAAACTCAACACACAAGCAAATAAGACACAACACTGAGAAATATACCATTCACATCTATGTCAAATTGAAACTCTTCTATCAAAACCTAACAATCCTTTGTCAAAATGTCATTCTGATGATAAAATGATACACACTTGTATCATTTGAATACACTTTCAGATCAGCAGCAACACACTAGTCTACTTTATATAAAACACTGCAGTCTTCCATATTCACTGTTTTAATTCAGTTCCACAGAGGGCACGTTTTCACAACAACCAAAAAATCTAATACTGAATACTGTACATTGCAATACAGTACTTTACAGTTCAATAAATTGAGTTTAAGCTAAAATATAACAAACATTTACCAAAAATACACAACTGTATTGTACATACAGTTTTTATTAATTGCTTGAACACTATAGACACATGCTTAGACCAAAGTAACACAACAACGTTTTTGTTTCTATACCTTAAACACATGTAACCATTCCTTAAACAAAAGCGCTGCTTTGCACTTTAGTTGCAATTGTGCAACACACTTGTTCCTGCACACTACACACTATTTCATACATAAGACACTTAATTCAAAAATGACATCTCATTGTACCATTGGGAAAACACATCTATTCAAAATCCTAAACACATTGGTTAATTGAAAATACACTTTCTTCCAAAACTGAACACCTATCAGCCAGCTACAGAAAAAAAGGCCTCAGTTAAGCCATTTTGAGAACTTTGCAAGCATGGATGCAGGAAGAGCAAGAGGCAGAGGTAGAGGAGGAAGAGGAGGACAGAGACATAGAGGAGGAAGTGGTGGAAGAGGCCGTGCACGGAACATTATTTCCGATGACATAAGAGCAACTTTGGGGGGCAGACGCCAACGCCTGTTCACCCAACAGCAGGAACTTGCCATTGTTGACCTGGTCAGAGCAAACAATACAATCCGTCTCAACCAGCTACAGCAACAAATACTTGCAGATAGAGAAGTATTCAATAACATAGAGCGAGTAAGCATTTCCACTATCAGACGCATCTTGGTAAAGCACCAAATTACCATGAAGCAATTGTACAGGGTCCCATCTGAGAGGAACAGTGTCAGGGTCAAAGGACTTCGACGTGAATATGTACAGGTAAGTGTTACAGTCCTTAACATTTACAATACAGTATTGGTGTCATCCAGTTACAGCTGAATATGTGCCATTGTATCAGTACCACATAGATACATTCAGAGAAGTACCAGGTACCTGTTTGATGGGGTGGGGGTTCTGTATGTGTAGTACTGTAGTTGAGTGTTTTGAGTAATGCCATCCAAAATATGTATTACATGTATTTTGTTTTGTTACAGAGCATCTTGGAGATGGATGGAGCTGCACAGCCTCATAAATTTATTTACATTGATGAGGCTGGATTCAACCTCAGCAAAACAAGACGATGGGGTCGTAACATAATTGGCCAAAGGGCAATTGTGCAAGTCCCGGGGCAGCGCGGGGGAAATATCTCATTGTGTGCTGCCATAAGCCTTCAAGGGCTACTGCACCATCAAACAAAACTAGGTCCCTTCAATCCCGAACATATAATAACATTTCTGGATGCACTTAACGATGCAGCTGTACAGGACAGACCAGAGCAGCCCAGGTTTGTTGTTGTCTGGGATAATGTTAGTTTCCATCGGGCTGCTCTGGTCGCAACTGGTTCACCAACCATCATCAATTTGAAGTCCTATACTTGCCCCCTTACACCTCATTTCTAAACCTCATTGAAGATTTTTTTTCGGCTTGGAGATGGCGCGTTTATGACCGCCAACCACATTCTTGCATGCCTCTTCTGCAGGCAATGGAACAGGCCTGCAGAGACTAAGGGTCAATCCATGGATGGATTCGGCACACAAGGCAATATTTCCCCCGATACTTAGCGGGAGAAAAAAACATTGCAGCAGCAACACACTGGTCTACTTTATATTTCCCCCGCGCTGCCCCGGGACGGGCACAATTGCCCTTTGGCCTTTTTGTAGTTGGCTGATAGGTGTTCAGTTTTGTAAGTAAGTGTTTTGAGGTGTGTATTTAAGTATTTTCAATTACCCAATGTGTTTAGTATTTTGAATAGATGTGTTTTCCCAATGATATACTGAGATGTCATTTTTGAACTAAGTGTCTTATGTTTGAAATAGTGTGTAGTGTGCAGGAGCAAGTGTGTTGCAGAAAGGAGCAAGTGTGTTGCAGAATAGCAACTAAAGTGCAAAGCAGCGCTTTTGTTTAAGGAATCGTTACATGTGTTTAAGGTATAGTAACAAAAACTTCAAGTTGTGTTACTTTGGTCCAAGCATGTGCCTATAGTGTTCAAGCAATTGAAAAAACGGTAAAATCCTTCTTTTCACATTTATGTATTTGTTTCATTTCTGTTGTACTACTGTTTTCTGCTGATGCTGTGATACATGTATTCATCAGGAGCAGGGTGCGATTTGTGAAAAAACCAGAGGGGGGGATAATTTTGAGAAACATTTTAAAATGTTTCAAAATGAAGACGGACCCTGTGTATTTTGGTTGTTAATTATTACGATGTAATGGTGAAAATACTTTGGGTGGGGGGGATAATTTTTATCCCCACCGAGGATAAAAATAATTCAGCAGAGGGTAGGACGTGTAAACCAGAGGGGGGGATAATCCCCACCATCCCCACCGGCAAATCGCACCCTGATCAGGAGTATATTCCAAATGTGATCATCAGGAGTATTGTTAACATGTGCTCATCAGGAGTATAGTCAGCATGTGTTCATCAGGTTTAAAGTTAAAGGTAACATATTATACCACCAGGTGTGAGTGTGCCAGTACAAGCCGTTACAAAACTCGCACACACTTGCACACCAAACTTACTGTAACTCCTTCCAAGAAATTTCTGTCATGCAAACATTTCCCAATAATTGCATAAAATTCTTGATGTTTGCTCTACTAACATGTTTCCCTAGGGCTTATACCAACAAAAAAATTGCCATTTACCTAGGGAAAACATTTAATCTCATTCACCAGCGCTGTAGTCACACTTCCTTGTGTAAGTATCTATGATGTAAAATGTAATATGTGGGGGAACTTGTTTTTTTCTGCCGCTCTTAGGTAAAACCTCAGGACAGGGTAGCGTGTCTCATGGTGAAAGGGTGGGATGTGAATACAGATCTGAAAGGAAGAGGGGGAATCCCACCAACACCTTTCAGGTGCAGCCCCATGAATGGTGATATAACAATTCCTTTGGTGGATGATCCATTAGGAGCTATCACATGTTTTTGCTCACGCAGGGTGTAATCTGAGCTATTCACAAATTGAGGGCTTTAAAATATTATAGCAATAAAACAGTTGGCCACAAATCCCCCCCCCCCCCCACACTTCACACAGACAGACAGACACCTCTTGCCCTCCCCCTGGCATGGTACAAAAACAGACTGCATCTCTCCGCTCCCATCTCCATCCTCTGTCATTGTCAGTCATTCCATGTTTGTCGTTTCACATCTTTCATTTTTGTTTGCTTACCTGTCATGTCTCTCTCACGGAACGTCTTAGTCGATAAGACCAATAAGCAAAAAACCAAAGGCAAAGAGTGGGTGACAGCCCACTCTTTTGCACCCATCATTCAACTGCCTTTTGTCTGCCATTCTTTAGAACATATACAAATAAGCCGAAGAAGGTGACTTAAGTAAAGCCCATCGGTACACACCACCTAGCTGACTTTTATTAGGCTCCCCCCAGACAAGGGAGACAGGGTGCTTGATGTTGACCCAGTCTATTGTAAAAATACAATTAATCAACATGTTTAGTCTGTGCACATATACTGCTCAATGTGCAACAGGGGTACAGCCTCACACATCCCCAGAGTCAAATGGTCTGACTTGGCCAGCTGAGGCTGCTTAAACCAGCCATCATTCACATACACTCCCACAGTTACATACCTTCACCAACTCCAAGAAGTTTCCCCCCAACAAAGCTTATTCAAATGTTTATGTATATCTGCCATTTGGTTTCAGTTTGCATAATGCCATTTGGTTTTAGTTTGCATAATCATTTTGCAATGCCACGCTGGTTCCATTTAGCTGTGTCTAAATGGAACAATCCATCCGCCGACGTGCATGAGACAGTAACACTAACATGCCGGTTATATGCATGTGTGCAACGTGCAAAATAATAAATGAATTAAATCCACATTGAAACAATTGATTTTTGATTTGAGCTCTTAACTTAGTCAATAGATGTTAATTCTCACTGTTTGTTTTCCTGTTTTTTGGATGCTTTATCTCCACCGGGACATCCAGCCACGGTGCAGAGCGAGATCGAGCGTATCTTTCAACTGGCTTGTACCCTGCAGCTTGTGCCCATTAACCATCAACTATCTGTCTCAGCTGGCAAAGAACTCCCTGCCCCTCATCAACGTCTACATCAAAATAGCCTCCCTTAAGGTTACGGACAGAAAATTACGATTTTTTATGAAAGTGTACAGCTTAATTGAATTAACCTTATTGCTAGTAATCCAGACACTTTAAGGCAACACCTGACTTGGCTACACTCAATATCAGTCCCATGACAGATTCAAAATGCTAAACTATGCAAAACATGAGTTCAGACAAAATAAAAACGTATCATTGCGTTTCCCTAATAAATCTGTGACGACAAAATGGAATAGCATGCAGAGATTTGGTATGAATGATCTACCTCCTTTCACGCTGAAATCCCCTCATAATGCCCTCAGTTACCCTGCATTAAGTCCCTCAGGAACACAAATTAAACACGTGCACACAGATTGTTGTTATTATTGCTCTATTCAGTAGAGTCTGCTTTATGGTGTGTTCATTGAACATGGCGGGGGGGGGGGAGAGTTGACGTGGTATGTTCTTGCCAGCCATCGACAGACATGCCTTTCAAACATAACATGTTAGGAAGGTTTGAGCAGTCTCCACACTTAAACATACAATTCGTACAAGTTAAGCACAGAGCATATTATAAAATCATTGGGATGCAAATCTTATTCAAATCTGATAATGTTCATTTCCATCGGGCTGTTTTGGTCCGGAACTGGTCTGACACCAAGTCAGTGGGGGGAATTCTGAGCCAGCGCAATCAAAACTGTCTAGACTAGGTAGAATAAAGAGTCATCCAAACTCTCAACAATTATGCTGATCAATCTGGGTATTAAAAGGTACGGTGATATACAATAAACAAAACAAAAACTGAACCTAAAGAAAGAAATTCACAAGTTAGTTATTGGTCGACACAATTGTTATCGTAATCAATCATAATAACGACTATTCCCTAATTAACCTTATTGTTTTTTCTGAAGTATGCTTTCAATGTCCCCTCTTGTATTCCACCAGGGGAGTAACCTCCATTATCTCGGTGGCCCTGACACCCACGAGAGGACATGCACACATGGTATATTTAACTTCCATTTGTTTCCATTTTTTATTATTATTATTATTTTTTGTATATATTCGTAAGAAAACTACAAACAAAAATACATCACAACATGCATTAACAAGCATAACAGGCATACAATACAATAATCTGAGGTCAGAGATTGGAGTTTGTCCTGCGTCTCCCTTCATTCTTTAAAGGTTTGCACGGAGAAGTCCACTGAGTGGTCAGGAGTTCTTACACACTTAGATTGGGTAATTGAGGGCAGCTGTCTCCCAAAAAGCGAAGGCACACACACACACACACACACACACACACACACACTCTTGTTGTCTCACTCAATGTTTAATAAAAAAAATACTATTTTATCCATCCAAGCATAATGATTTGTTATTCTTTAATATATTAGATACTTTGTGTATGGCTTAGTCTTAAAAGTATCATGGTTCTGTGGTCAGATCCTGCCTCATCAGAAGAAGTTGCCTGGAAACTAAATGCTAAATGGACTGTTGCTACTCTGCTTTCTCAATCGCTCTCTGACCACGGGTAAGTGAATCGGAATTATAAGCAAAATCAAGCAAATCCAGGAGTCCAGTTGTGCAAAAAAGAACATCTTGAATCATCTTTGATTTCCAAACAGATGTAGTAAGGTAAAAGTTAAGGTTAAACCACTAAAGTCGGTAGCCTAGTGCTACCCATGCTTACACGAACTTGAAGCTTTCCCTCAAACTTAAAAACGTATCTAAGTAGCTTTCAGTTGTCACCCTACCACTCCAAATGTAAAACATTTACAAATATGCAACATTAGTCAGAAAAGTACTTTGGTATGTGTTTTTTTAATATATATTTACCATTCAATATTGCAATCGCTGCTTTCAGTCCCATAGAAGAACATGTTAGCGAGGCGTGTTTGGAACTATACAGGCTGAACCACGTGACCAACCCGCCGGCGAGATCACAGTGTCGTAACTCCTCTCTCTATGGCTCTGGGCTACTCTATTCAGGTCTGATGAATACGTAAATGGAATCGGAGACTGAATTCACGTATGTTATTACGCTGTGAATGTAGTCAGGAACAAAGGAACGTAGCCTATGACAACGCACTATACACTATATGAAACAACACACGCACACACACACACACACACACACACACACACACACACACACACACACACACACACACACACACACAATATATGACTCACCTGCTATTAACAATGTAAACAATAGGCTGTAATAATCCAAGTGTCCCGGAAGGAGACTTTGGCCTGGTTTGTCTTCAGTCAAATAAATTAATATTAAATTATTATCAGTAGATTTACGTTGTTGTTGCATTATCGCAATTGTGAAAAATATATATGTAATATGTATCAGTTTGGGGCGGCTTTGGGCACGGGCGAAGCCCTCAGCCTCCCTCGGCGAGCACTTAAAAACATACATCTAAGCCGCGAAGCGGTTTTCTATTATCTATCGTATCACTGTTTGGGAAATTGGCAAATTTGGCCTCCCTTCAGTCTACATTCCAAGGGTTCATTTAAGCAAATTGCCTCACTGGAGATGCTCAAAAGAAGTAGACTTGAACCATATTTAATATTGGTTCTGACTCCGCAATCCACCTATCCGCTCCACAAAAGTCTGTCCTAAAATCCAAGAGCCTAACACTTTAAAAGATATTGAACGCAAATAAAGAGGACAATGAAAATCCTCAATGTTGTTATATGATAGCCTAGGTCGCCACTCCCCTGTCTTAGCTCGATAGGACCAACTCGCCCGAATTAGCTAGGCCTACTTGATGCACTTGACTCCGGTTGTAGGGTAAGTCATTTAGAAGAGATATGTTATTGATGCTATTATTGAATCGTCGATTGATTTAGTTTGAATATTAATCATATTGAAAATAATATCGTAGATTTTGTAGCCCTTCTTTGTGTAGGCTATTACTTTATGGTAACACTAAAACAATACTCAGTTTGATTCGTTAGACAGTTAAATATAGGCTAGATGCCTAAAGGTTTATGTCTTTGAATTGTCCTGAATGTGCGCTAATAATTTAGCAAAATACGAAAGTGGTTAAGGACGATATAAATAATGCGGAGTTCATTGTAGTGTAATAACTGTTATAATGGGAAAATTTCCCGAACTGCCATTTGTTGGGTGTGGCCTTTCCTGGCCGAGGGGGTCGAGGATCACTGGCTCTGATAAGGAACGGATACGTCCCCCATTCACGACGAGTTCCATCAATGGTGACAATGACTGGCTAAACCAGTTTTATTGTGGAGCAGAGCTGTTCTCAGCTTCTCTGAGACCTATCCGCCACTGTATGATCCCTTGCTTTTGCCATTGGACTTCTTTATTTATTTACGCTTCGAGCTTAACTAATGTCATCATTTGATTTAGAAACTGAAATCTTTCGTCGAATGAATTTAAAATGATTCGTTTAGGAAGAGTTAAGTTCCAAGAAACAAACTTGTGTGTGTTCTCTCATATTTTGGCTAGATAATGTGTATTTTACATTTAAATGGACCCCTCTCGATGTATTGTATGGTTCAGTCGAATGTCTATCATATGAGTCTGTACGTAGCTCATAGCCAATCGTATCAATTATACCAGATGACGTATGTAGAGCGACAGAAATTCGATTAGGAAGAAGACGATGGGTGTGTCGCATAGACGTCATCGTCTTGCCGTCCCTACCCGTTCTGTGATTGGTTCCCTATCTCAGGCGAAAATCGGATCCATGGAATCCAGGCTGCCTAGCAGCGCGAAATGAAATCGCACGCAAGGCAGCATGCAACCCAGGCTATCTGCCCGCGACGGTGTGTGGCGCATTTCATATAGGCCTACAACATCGCTCACCAGCCTATATAATAATGCTCATCCACAACAAAAGGTACTAAAAAGTAACACAAAGTCGTGAGGATGGTAACGTTGTCTCCGAAAAACTCAACTTCTCTCGGGCTGATGAAAATCGAAAATACAGTTCCTGCAGAAAATCATTGAGTGCTGCGCAAGTTGGTTGAAAATATGTTTTAGTAATAACATAGTGGCTTTACTAAAGTGAAGGAATTTGAACAGAGTCTAAATGGAGACAACTACGGAACCCGTAAAGGGACATGGGGTAAAAAAATAAATAAACGTTTCTCATGAGCACGAGAAAGTATCTGGTGCGCAAAAGAAAGTATCTTGTGCGCACAAAAAGTATCTTGTGGCAAGAGAACATATGTACGCATATCACTGGCAGTATTTGTGTGTGTGAACCCAGTCTCACGGAAATACGTGACAATGTCACGTCATTTAATCAATTCATTCGTGATCTGGGACATGTAATTTCAATTTTTTTCGTGCCAAAAGTACAAATTTCTAACAATATGACAGCTTTTGGCCACCCGTTTCTACGTTCACCCTTGATTCTGAGAAATTGTGACAATTCACGGATATATTTAATGCAGGTGCGCTGCTCTGTAGGCAAACCGCGACGGGGAAAAATTTAGCTGCTTCATCTCTTCTTTTGAGAATGAGTTTGAAATTTGTGCTTTTGGCACGAAAAAAATTGAAATTACGTGTCCCAGATCACAAATGAATAGATTAAATGACGTGACGTGACAGTGTCACGTATTTCCGTGAGACTGGGTGTAGCGAGGGCACTAGTGGGGAGAATTGAGGGGAGAACCGACAACGCCACCAGGGGAATTACACCCCTGGAAATCAATATAAGCTGGTACGTTACTTTTGTGTTGTTGAATATTATTGACAATACTGATGAGGCAAGCAGATTCTTTTAACTGAACGGACAGAGACGGTAGTTCCAAAATAAACCAAATCTTTATTTAAATGGGAACAAAAATGTGCATAAACTGGAACTGCTGAAAATAAGGATTAGTGTAAAACTAATAAACGAGATGGCTAAATAAGGAGAACATATTTGTCATGTACTGATGACGTCAGCACGTCAACGTTGTAACGTTCATTCTTGACGGAGACACTTTGAGGTAAAGTACGGTAAAACTTGGCTCTCAGTGTGTGCGTGATTCAATTCAGTTTCTAGGCATAACATGCCATTAGAAGTGTTACAATATTCTTTATTACAATCAGCTGAGATATTTTGTATATAAAATCTAAAAATCACAATCTAAAATAGCAATCCAAAACTACCAACAAACAAAAGCTGAGGCAAACTGCCGAGAGGCAGTTTGCCTCTACTCCGAGGAGTGCCTAGGGGTGCTACCACTCACCTCCAGTGCCTCACATCAATCCTCACTGCAAACTAAAACCATACAAAAATGTATTGTATCCCAGTGCTTTAACTCACAGGCAAGTGAAGAGACTTCACCATGGGTGCCTAGCCTCCCTACGGTTTGGCGCCCGCTCCAGTCTAAAGAAAAGGAACTTAAAACAGCATCAAAGCAAACATTTAACCCACAGTTGGTTCAATAAACCCAGAATATTGTGGGTATTACAACTAACCCTGCAGTAGGCCTACCTACGCACAACAATCAGTTCTATACATTGCGTCTTTCTTCTGTTTGGCGCACATGGCTAATTTGCACACTCGCACAGGACTGGCTGGCTCCGCTTGCCAAAAAAATAGAACATAGTCTATTTGTGAATAAATGTTTTGAATTCTGAATACTGGACATGGTGAGCTTAAATTGTAAAACATATCGAAAATAGATTTTCTTTCATTTGCAAATTATCAAACTATTTATTTAGATTCACAAATAGGCTATATTCTATTTTTTCACAGAGAGGTTACTAGCACATTATGTGAGCCTCCTCTAGGCGTTCATTCATCCACTCGGTCGTGTCAGCAGCAAAAAACCTGTAAACAACTGAGGGATTGTAGTCCGGCCAACGCCCTGGTCACTTACACATCCGGAGCTGTGTTATTGGGGATAAAAGTACAACATGTTGTCCCTATCATACCGCACGCCTCTCCTCATTCTGCTTATAACATATCTAAGGCTAGCCTATTCTGATAGGTCATCCTGGAGGTGGCATCTAATTGTTCGGACAGTCCTTCGACTGCCTCTTCTGTAAAATTAACAAACCGTTGTTGATTATAGTATATGTAATTTATCCAGTCAACATTTTTATTAATAGTAGACCACCAAAATAGAACCGTTTCAAATCCTGCCGCTATCTGATTACGGGCTTTATGTTCGTTAGGGACCCCTCGGGGTACTCCTATTGAGTCTATATATATTATATATTATATATATTTTTTTATCAAAACTACCCGGGACGGTTGCATACTCCCGTTCCCGACGGGCCAAATCCGGGGAATCACCACTCTTAGATAATTTGAGATCCATCACAGTCTTGCTATTGGGTAAAATGTAGATGGGCATTAACAATTGTATTATTGCGCATGTACCTGAGAATTTAAAGGGGAGAACTCCCCTGAGGGTCTGTCCTCCACAGAACCACCATATATCATTATGGGCATGGGTCATATTGGACAACAATTCTATTTAGTGCTTGTACAGATTTTTGATTTTTGTTTTGAGTGTCCCGTTCCATATTCTGAGCTAATTTCAACCTTGGCATGACATTTCTAGTCAAAATTTTTGATTGCGGAGTCCACCTTGATTTAATTTCAAACTACTTCCCTCCTTGCGCATTGCATCAGCCATGCGCATTAAACGATAACCAAACCTAACAACGCCGTTGGTGCAACCAAGTTGAAGGTTCTTTCCTTATCTATCTGTAAATATAACCAATCTATAGTGAAGGGAAATCAAACCCAGTATATCCAAAACCAAAGGTCGATATTGGTGGGTTTACCATCAGCCGCCTTGAAACCACGTTGTTCCCAAAGTCATGCACTAAACTAAAAACGTTACATGCGTCAGTATATACCGCAACTTATCAGAGTTAAAAATATCATACTTTCAAATGCTAACGTTTTATCAAAGCGTCACAGCAGTAGCAGTGGCATTTGAAAGGTGAACCAACTATTTCTGAATCTAAATCAAGAACCTAGCATGTAGGTTCCCTTCCCAGCAGATGTAGCGCTAATTCATCTGTTGTCCTTAATCAAAGAGATGTTAAAAGAAAAATCACATTCAAATTTGCATGTTCATTATCACTTCTGTGTTAACCGTTTCTCATAAGTTTCCTTCATTACTGTATCCGATTGTCCTACACTAACTATTTAACTTGGATGACCTAATGTTTTTTTATCCTACCTATTGCTCGCATTTGATGTTGTCCAAACTTTGATTCACACCTTTGTACCCAACACGTCCCTCCGTGTTGTCTTTTTCGCTCTATCTATTACATATCACATCAACCGTGCATACGAATTATTCTCTGCAAAACATCCTATTGCGCTACCTTTTGCATACCACATCAAATGTGCATACGATTTATTCTAGAAAAGTAAAGTAAAACCCAGTTTTACCTTTACGTATTCCCAGCTATACATGTCCCTGACATGTTCATTACTATTTCCAATTATTATTTTTTTTAGCTATGCAAGTCCCTGACCTGTCTATACCATTATATAAACAGTATTTATTATTATATTTATCTAGTTTTTTGTTGGTCAACATCAAATCAATACATTATTTCCATTTTCTAATCCTGACTGACCTGAATTCTCACCGTATGAGCCCGTGATCGTCCACTCTCCCGGAGCCCCCCACAAGTTCCACCGTCACCTCTCCAGAACCCGCAGGAACGATTAGTCTGTCGACGTGTGGCTCGGAGGCTCCCGAGGAGAGCCGCAATCCTACGTCTGACACCAAGTCAGTGGGGGGAATTCTGAGCCAGCTCAATCAAAACTGTCTAGACTAGGTAGAATAAAGAGTCATCCCAACTCTTAACAATTATGCTCATCCATCTGGGTATTAAAGGTACGGTGATATACAATAAACAAAACAAAAACTGAACCTAAAGAAAAAAATTCACAAGTTAGTTATTGGTCGACACAATTGTTATCGTTATCAATCATAATAACGACTTTTCCCTAATTAACCTTATTGTTTTTTCTGAAGTGTGCTTTCAATGTCCCCTCGTGTATTCCACCAGGGGAGTAACCTCCATTATCTCGGTGGCCCTGACACCCACACATGGTATATTTAACTTCCATTTGTTTTTATTTTATTTTTTTGTATATATTCGTAAGAAAAGCACGAACAAAAATACATCACAACATGCATTAACAAGCATAACAGGCATACAATACAATAATCTGAGGTCAGAGATTGGAGTTCGTCCTGCGTCTCCCTTCGTTCTCTAAAGGTTCGCACGGAGAAGTCCACTGAGTGGTCAGGAGTTCTTACACACTTAGATTGGGTAATTGAGGGCAGCTGTCTCCCAAAAAGCAAAGGCCTTTGTTAACCGGATGTTAATCTCGCGGCCTTTCCTTATCACATGCGTCTCTGCGCTCCCCTGGTGATTAATGAAAACAGGCCCAAACCAAGAGAAGATAACAAAGGGACAGAGTGAGAACAGATTGCATGGGTTGCGTTCTTGAAGAAAGTAATCTAATCCGGGTCGCCTTTAAGTCACTTTATTTGTTCAAGTATTTCGGTATGGTAACTATGAAGCGAAAGGAGGGGAATTGTATGGACACGCGTGTGAGCGTCAAACAGCAGGCCTCTGTACCTAACTCCCTAGAATGGACTGCCGGATGTTTCTGATTTCGTTGGCTCCAGGCCCTGCTTTAATACCGAGTAGGCATGTCCTATGTGTCGTATTGGCTCCGCCCTCCTCACCTGTCTAAAGGTGCTTCCATCTGTGGCTGGAATAGTTATTGCAGCTTATATGTCCTGCCCCCCTTGTGGCTATGTATAGTAATTACAGCTTATGTGTTCGATCCTACTTCCTAGTGGCTATGTATGGTAATAACGGCTTATGTGTTCGATCCTACTTCCTAGTGGCTATGTATGGTAATTACGGCTTATGTGTTTGATCCTACTTCCTAGTGGCTATGTATGGTAGCCCATGTGCTTAAAATACGTAACAGTGGTCTTAGTGAAACAGCCTAGCCTTGGAGTTGGAGTAGTTTGAGTGATTGCGTGATTTTGCGAGAGAGAGCGCACCTGCCGTGGTGATGTTTGGCTTGTTGTGGGCTTTGTGTATGTGTTCAATGATGTATCTGTCTGATCGTATTAGCTGTAGATGGATGGTTAAATAATGTCACAAGATCGGTCATACTGCAGGCTCTCATTTGCAAGTGCACTGATTGTGTGCCCGTCTCCGATATGCTATACAGGCCTACCTGGCATTTATTCAGTTCATTGTTCTTCTGAGTGCGCAACAATAGTGCCAATTATTGTCGTGTTTGCATTGTAATGCACAACTTTGCCTCTCCCTGTTATAAAATAACGTGCATCCCAACAACTTTAGCCAATGCAGGCTCCTATGTCAGTGTTGCTTTACGAGTGTGTTTTAAGTGTGTGTGCGCACGTGCGTTTGTGTATGTTGTCATTTAGGCTATAGATATAGACTGATTGTCTTGGTTTGCATCCATGAAATATTGTAATGTTATGGCCTAGGCTGCTGCATATTGACAACATTTAGATTGGTGTTGCGCAACAATCTGGGGATGAGGACATCCCCGAATATTGACGGGTATTTCGCACACTGCCATCAATATATAGCCTAACATATAAAAATATAACACTGTACTAGACACAAATGTATTTTCCACTAGCTAGTGGTGGTCAATACATTGTAGTGTATAATACTGCAGAGAAGCTAGTAAAGTCAACACAGCTTTATGTTACGGCGTAACATGGCAGGCACTGCAGCTCTCGACAATGCATTACTTTAGTCTGGCATTTCTCAAACGTAGTGGTCACGTAAAAAAGAGGGAGGGGCTCGTTTTGCATACCTAATAGCCGCGGCTATTAGGTATGCAAAAGCGACTAATCGTCCGCGGTTAAATGCGTCTAAACCGCGGCTTAGAGCATTTAAACCGGCCGGTTTCCGTACGGATTCCGGCCGGCGTCCGGCCGGTTAAGCCCTTTTACCGCGCCATTCTAGGGCCGGATTATGGCCTTCTTGGCTTTCCATAGGCACGAGGCGTAGGCACAATGGCCACAGCTGCCTTAAATAACGCAGCTTTGCTCTTGAATGCAGCCCCAGATTGGTCCAGTACCCTAATAGAGTACTAAAGTGAAAACGTCACGTTGTCCTGGCAACCGGATTTTCAGTTCTACGAGAGACTGCGTTTTCCATTGCTGCCATGTGTTGTTTCTTTCAAAATGAAAATAAATAAATTTCAAGAGGTGAAAATCACTACCAATCGAAACATGTCGAGGCTTTCATGTATTCCCCTGGGGTGTTAAAAGGAAAAGTTTGACGACTTTACTTTAGTTTTTTTTTTATATGAAGACAATCTATTCTCAATATTACTTACATCATTGGTAAAGCAGACTTGCAAATCGATTCGCAAAAAAATCATTCATTTTCTATAAAACATTTGTGTGGCATAGGATTTCCCCTTGTTAATTTGGTTTGTGTAGAACGCAAATCAGTTGCTATGGAAACGTGACGTCACACTTTAATACTCTGTCAGGGGACTGGACCAATCTGGGGCTGCATTCAAGAGCACTACGCTTGACTAGGGTTTCTAGCCTGCTACATTCACATCTAGTTAAAGCTAGGGTGGGTAATTTGGGAGGAAACAGCCGTTGAGATTCCGTTGTGTTCTCTCTGGTCCCTCCCTGCCACGCCCTACCTGCTGTAGCTCCTCCCTCCGAACGTCAGTTATGCGCGTTCATGTGAATTCAGTTACATTGATAGGAAGACGAAACACCATGTCAGATTCTGAGGTAATTAAACATTAGTGCTGATAACTACATAAGTACATATTGAGCTGCATCAACATCTTACTCAAAACAGGTCAAGCACAACAGTGATTGGACAATAAAGAAAAACATTATCGGAATTAAAAATATATATATTTGTTAAAATGACACAGAAAGCCAGGTTACACACAAGGAAACCGTCACTTTAAAGCGATCGCGAAACTTAGCAAGGCTGCTGCTAGCTTGTGTTACGTTAGGCAAGGCTTAATGAAATAGACAGAGCAAACAACGTGTTTACTCTTGAACCGCAAGTCATCTGTGTCCCGCCTAAACGGGTCCGTGCATCAACATACATATAGCTCCGCTATATTCTTTACACAACATCTCCCTCTTAAGTAATAAGTCCCTCCAATAACAAACAGGGTTCACTGTTAACACTCGAACAGTTATCTCAACCTATATAACTATATATTACCTAAAGCTTAATATTGTAGGTTCCTTAGTAACACTCTTGTAAGGTATCACATAAAGCACAAAGCTGTAAACATAAACAAAAACTTAAACCCTCTTACAGGTATCACATAAAGCATAAAGCTGTAAACGTAAACAGAGAACTTAAACCCTCCTACAGGTATCACATAAAGCATAGAGCTGTAAACATAAACAGAGAACTTAAATCTAACAAGTGCACAACTTTCCGCTGTTTTTTCTCTTCACCAGCTCATACCACAGACCAACAGTCCTTAGAGATCCAGACTCCCCGGCGGGCGTGAGACACGACCTGAAGAGGTCACATATGTGTTATTTGCCTCTGTATGTGTGTGGCTCTTTGATTCCCTTGTAGTGTCAGTGGGTGTGTCTGTGTTACCTGGATTTTTGGCCTGTATCAGGTGTTTTGTCTGTGTCTGGTGTTGTCTGGGGCTGTGTATTTTGTACTGGGCGCAAGTGGGTGCGATTACGCCTGAGCTGTCCTTCATCAGTGTGAATGAGGTAGGACCTAGGTGTTACCGCCTTCTGAATGACAGTGCCCTGCTTCCTCTCTCTTGTCAGCCACACGTCCTGACCTGGCTGCAGCTGTGGCAGGGAGCGAACTCTGTGACGCAAGTTGTAGCGGCGTTATTGGTCCTCCTTCGCCTGCTTTTCAGACCTTCTGAAGCCCTTGATGTTCGGCCACCGAGGACGGAGCGCTGCTGTATGTTGTGGTATGTCGGAACGAATTTGTCTTCCCATTAGAAGTTGTGCTGGGGAGTAGCCACTCTCCAACGGTGTAGCCCGATTTGTCTGTAGCGCTTTTGCTTTGTCACCTCCTCCTTTCCACAATCCTTTAACTGTGGCCACCGCCCGCTCTGCCTCTCTGTTTGCCTGGGGGTATCTGGGGCTACTTGTGACATGAGTAAACCCATACTCCATGGCAAAGGACTCGAACAGTGAACAACTGTATTGCGGCCCATTGTCAGAAACGACAGTCTCTGGTGTTCCATGGCGACCAAAAACATCCTTGAGGGCAGCTACAACAGTCACAGCTGAAGCTACCTTGAGAAGGGCTACCTCTATGTACCGTGAAAAATAGTCCACTACAAGAAGATATGTCTCATTTTCCCAGAAAAACAAGTCTGAGCCGACTCGTTTCCAGGGTCTATCTTGCACAGGTGTGGTCAGCAACGGTTCTCGCTGTTCTGCCCTATGCTGTGAGCACGTGCTGCAGTTTTCCACCATCTGACTGATTTGGACAGATAGTCCTGGCCACCAGACTGACTGGCGGGCCCTCGCTCTGCATTTTACGATCCCTTGGTGCCCACAGTGGAGATTATGAAGAATCTCCCGTCTCATGTCACGTGGGATCACAATCCTTTGGCCTCTGAGAAGTAGCTCTCCAGTCAGTGTGATGTTACCCTTTTCAGGCCAGAAGGGGGCCAGCTCTGGGGGGAGCATATGTCTTTCTGGCCACCCCATCTCACAGTACCTGATCAGCTTTGCACAGACCGGGTCAGTTTTCTGTCTCTCTATAATTTCTTTCAATCTGGGCTCTGTGGAAGGAAGACTTTGAGTGACCGTATCCACAAACACAGTGACCGCAGCCTCGTTCTCGCTTTCCTCCTGTGTGAAAGTATGCTCTATAGGGGCCCTTGACAATGTGTCAGCAGTTATCAAGCTCTTACCCGGCACATGTACAATGTCATAAGTAAACCTCAGCAGCCTCAGTCTAAATCTCAGCACTCTCGGGGGAAGTTCGTCGAGAGCCTTGGTGCTTAGCAATGGCACTAGTGGCTTGTGGTCTGTCTCTAATCTGAATTTCAGTCCGATGAGATAGGAGGACAGACGCTCACATGCCCACGTAGCTGCCAGAGCTTCTTTCTCTATTTGTGCATAGTTTTTTTCGGTATCAGACATACCTCTCGAGATGAACACAATGGGTCTCGATGTTCCATCTGGCTGCTGTTGAGTTAGGACCCCCCCTAGTCCAAACGATGAGGCGTCCGCCGACTCGCACGTTTCAGCTGTCGGTGAGTATGCAGCCAACACCTGTGTGGAACTCAGTTCTGCTTTGAGCCTTTGAAAGGCCTCCTTCTGTGGCTCTTCCCAACACCACTCGTTCTTTCCACATAGCAGGTCTTTGATCGGGCGTGTGTAGGATGCAAGATGGGGCAAAAACTTACTGAGGTAATTGGCCATTCCCATCACTCTCTTCACCCCTTCGACATCTGTTGGTGCAGGCATCTCTTGTATTGCTTTAATCTTCCCTGGGTCAGGTGTCACCCTGTCCACAGTGACACAATGGCCCAGAAACATCATGCTGTCTTTTGCAAACTCACATTTTTCCCCATTTAGTGTCAGTCCCTCTTCCTTGAGTTTTCGTAGGACCTGAGGCAGTCTCTCATTGAGCTGGGTCTCGTTCTCGCCATACACAAGTATGTTATCTGCGTGACACACTGCACCTGCGCATCCTTCCAGCATCTGAAACATGCGACGCTGAAAGTGTTCGGGCGCCGAGCTGATTCCAAACGGTAGCCTATTGAACGCATACCGCCCGAACGGGGTAATAAAAGTCGTCAGCAGCTTGCTTTCATCTGACAATGGGATCTGCCAGAAGCCCGACGTGGCATCCAGCTTTGAGAAGATTTTCGCCCCAGCGAGCATTCCCAGAGTATGATCTACGGCTGGGAGAATGTGTCTCTCTCTCAGAACCCACTTATTTAAGTGTGTTAAGTCCACGCACAGCCGTATTTTTCCATTGGGCTTGGGTACGACGACAAGGCCAGCACACCATGGTGTAGGTTGTGTCACTTTGGAAACCACCCCCATGCTTTGCATACGGTCAAGCTCTGTTCTCACCTTATCACGCAGTGGGAGAGGCACACGCCGTGGAGAAGACAGGGCGTGTGGGACAGCATGCGGCTCCAATGCAATCGTGTAGGGCTCCTTTAACTTTCCCAGACCCGAGAATACAGTGGGGAACTGAGCTTTGAAATCCTCCTGTTGCACTTCCACTGTATGGACACGCTTCACTAGCTTGAGAGTCATAATCGCTGGGAGACCTAAAAGAGGCTTTGTCAGTTCATCAACAACATACACTTGTTGTTTAGTTGCCTTCTCTTTACTGGTCAGGTACCCTTCAAAACATCCTTTAACGTCCAGTCGGTGATGCCCTGGTCCATACAACACCTTACTAGGCTGAGTGTTCCATGTATTTTACTGGAATAAGTGCTGCTCGGAATTGCAGTAACTGCAGCTCCTGTATCTAGTTTGAATGCAGTCTCCCCACCGTTCAGCTGCAGCACTCCCAACCATTCTTCCTCTTCACCCGAGCGCACTTCTCCCAAAAACGCAAACTCCTCGTCTTCCGAACTAGTGTGCCCCTGTGTAATGTTATGCACACTCTTGGCTGACCTGCATTTTTTAGCGAAATGTCCTTTTTTATGGCACTTCCTACATTCCTCATTACGGGCAGGGCAGTCTTTCCAGAGGTGTCTCTTGGCATAGCCACAGTTGCCACATTCTGTGGGCTGGCTATCCGCTGTGTCATGAAATCCTTTATGCCCTTTGATGTGTTTTTTGTGTATCGCTTCAACATGCCCTGCTGAAGACTCTGCCCCTCTCAGCACAGGCTGTTGCTTTTTTACTGCTGCACTTTGTCAGACTTTTGTCATTGCCTTAGCTAATGTCAGTTCTGCGTCTAGCTGTAGACTCTCCGATAGCTTAGCATCTAGTATGCCGACCACTATTCGATCCCTTATCAGCTCTTCACTCAGAGCCCCGAACTGACAATGTTCTGCAAGTGTGTGCACCGCTGTGATAAAAGATTCCACGCTCTCAGCCGGCTGTTGACTTCGGCGATTTAAGCATGCCCTTTCATAGATCACGTTCCTCTTGCTGACGCAGTGCTTTTCAAACGCATCAATCACCGACTCGTACGACTTCTTGTCGGTATCAGACAGAGGTAAAACACTGAGGATGTCTTCTGCATCGTCACCAGCTGCATACATAAAAGCGTTCACCTGGAATTCCTTTGACTGTTTGTCCAGCCCTGATGCAATTCTGGAGCGTTCGAACCGCTTCATCCATCTCGGCCAGTCATTTGTATTGGAGAAGTCGAATTTATTGGGCGGGATTAGCTGTGGTGCTAACTGTTGCTGCTGGTGCTGCTATCGGTCTTGCATCTTGTTTCTTTTTTTTTTTTTTTTCTTCCCCGTATTTCCTTTCCTTTTCTTATCGCATTCCGTGTTATTGTCGTTCTACTGCCCCACTTCTGACACCATGTTACGTTAGGCAAGGGTTAATGAAGTAGACAGAGACGGAGCTGCAAACAACGTGTTTACTCTTGAACCGCAATTCATCTGTGTCCCGCCTAAACGGGTCCGTGCAACAACATACATATAGCTCTGCTATATTCTTTACACAACAGCTTGCAACAACGTTATAACAATACATGGAATATCATATGCTACACTTCCCTCGCTGTGCTTATCTTGGCAGTTGTGTCAAAGTAGCTTTTACACAAACGTGACTCGGACATTATCCACAGTTGCGTTGAGGCCTAGGCGACGCGTGAGCACAATCTCTGTGTTATTCCGACAGGTTAGTGTGACAATAACTAACACAAAAAAACGGATCGGAAAAGAACCATGGGCCGATGCAAGACATCCTACGGAACCGCATTAAAACGGTTACATTACAGAACCGTAATGTAACAGTTATCGTGGCTCTGCCTAGTAAAAAACCATACCAGCCGACACTTTACATATTCTTCACAATATACCATGGAGAGATATCACTATTCCTTACCTGTCTATAAGAAATGTAGCCATCTCAGCGTCCGAGTTTCTCAGGTCACGTAACTCTCTCCATCGCTCATAAGCCACGCCAATGTTTACTCTGGTTTTATTTCAAGCTCTCTCCGCCTCCCTTTTAGTAGCTGTCCTTTCAACAAGTGTCTTTCCTCTTTTTTTCGCTGTCTTAGCGATGTCAGTTGTTGGTATCCGGGGAATGGGAAATTTAGGGGCCGTTGATGAAGACATTGCTATTCATTTGCTGTCGCCATAGTAGTGCAAAACTGTCAGACTGCTAGGCTCGTGAACGCTCACGCTGGGACGCACCAACGTCGTTGCCAAGGTGAACGGACAGTCCCACAGCCAATAAGAACGGAGAATCAGAGCCTCGCTCTGATTGGTCAAAGTGTACATGAGCGGTGGCAATTTTTGGGGGCGGCACACAGAGGCAGGGGAGGGCAAAGTAATGGGTAGATATTCTCAGAGCACTTCACCTACATATAGCTGACTGGCTATTATGACAGTTTTGCCAAATATTACAGTAAAAAAATTACCCACCCTAGCTTTAATCGGATCAAGCTCACAAAATGATCAGGCTTATACCGTTGGACTCCTTTGAGTCTCAGCTTTCATATAGCAAATAGTTTGTTTTGTAGGTGGTATACAGATCGGATTGGCAATTATCAGCCCAACAGATTGAAAACCGCGAATCAACCAAAAACCTGCCAAAACGTACATTGCAAGAAAAACGATTTATCATATACTTCTGCAATGGCAAATACACGAATACACACCTAAACTTAATTATTAACTTTGACGTTATGTGGTATACAAGGAACCGCAAGTTGGACCTCTGGCGCCCTCCTAGGTCCTTTGTCTCTATGGGTTGGTAAGTGTTACTGAGTGTGTTTTGGTGTGTCATGTGGTGTTCAATAAAGGCAACTCAGACTGCTAAAATTGGCCTCCCGTCTCATCCTTCCCGTGCTGCTTGCCACAGTATGTTTGCTACATAAGCTAAAATAAAACAAACCTCAAAATAGTCATGCATAAAATGAACCTCAAGAACATCAACCGGATGGCTATGTAGGCTACAGTCAACGCCAGCTCGACTAATACATCATGAATCAAATCAAATCTCCTTACATCTGGCGCGGAGGATTGATTGACAGGTCTGATGGCCCTCCCTCGCCCCTAATTACGATCGAACAGGTGCCCATCTACCACCCTTTAATACTTGTTAACTAAGCTTTTTTTTTAAATCAGCCGCCCAATGCTCTTTTTTGCAGCCTAAAGGGATTAAAAGTAGCCTTAAAACCGCTCAATCTGGCATCACTGCTAGAACGTCCTCAAGCTCGCCTCAACGTAAGTCAAGAGATCAACTTAAAATATACGAAGCCGGCATGAAATTAAACTGTAAAAGTATAAATTATATCAAAATTTCTTTCATATTATTGAAGTGTGTCGATTTGTTAAATGTTTGAACGAAGGTTAACGCTTAAAAATTGACCAAGTTACAAAGTGCCAGAGAGTGGGCGGACGGAAAGTTAAAAATATTAAAAAAGTCTGAAAGGAAGTGCGCGATTCTCCAGGTGATTTTCTTTGGAAGGAGGGCCTCAAAGTTTGTAGAGAATAATAAAGAAATAAAGAAAGAAAGATTAAAATCTAAAAGGAGCTATAGTTGAGCGCTGCATGCAGCACTCGCCTAAATAGGATTCTTCAACTTTTTTTTTTCAAAATTAGGGACTTTCATTAACAGTGATATAATTGAATAGATTACTATGATGGTAATCTACGTTGAACCATGCTGCCATGTAGGAGATATTTTTGATTGTGTGTGGTGATGGCTGGTCTAACCTTTGCAGACAGGTTAGACCAGTTTCTTCATTTAATCAGATTAAAGACATAGTTCGACTATGCTCCCCAATTGGACAACAGCAATTGTCTGATTGTACATGGCTTGGAGAAAATAGATTAATTGGCCAAAGCATGTGATACGTTATGATAGGTGGCACTGTACCCATTTCAACTAGTGGTAATAGAGCCACCGGCTGACCTCTTTACGTCACCAGCAACAACAAACTCAGGTGGCATTCGAGAAAGATGTTTTCAGAAGACAGCTGTCAGTTCACTTCGGGTCAATGTCATTTCTCCGATTGTTCTGACCTCTCTGTGGTATGAGGACTCCTCCGGCTGCAGAGCCCCTACGGCTGTGAGTCTGCATACGGGAACAATCCCTTTCTCTTCCATGTCGCGGTTAAATCTGGACTTCAGAGAGTCAAAGCCAAAGTTCCTTGCCCCCACTTCTTTCTCCACCATGGCCGAGATAACCCCCACTACAAGTCTTATTGGGGAAGTCATAGAACCTGACGCAGTCTTTAGATTCATAATATCACAGAATATCCCCTTCAGTTCGGCCGCAGAGCAATGAATGAATAAAGATCTAACCCTAAACGAAGAAAAAAACATTTATTTTGAAAGATGTGCCCAAAGTTACTACTTTACAACCTCGTTGATGACCAACATTTAGAAAAACATGTACTTTATTTCAGCCTTGGGTGAAATCGAAGCGTACTGTGTACCGAATGCATGTTGATGATGATACACATGATTCTAGTGTAACTACATTCTAGTGATTCTAGGGTAACTACATTGGCACGACACCGGCTTCCTCCATCTTCTGTGCCACCTTTTTTAATAAATCACTGGTTCTCGTTTTCCGACGGCGACAACAACATGACTACCGTCTCCTTCTACTTCCGGCTCACGCCCCCGCTAAAGATCCCGAGCATGTGCAGAACGCAAATCCAATTCCAATTAGATTGACCGTAAACATACCCGCTTAATGCGATTGTCAATCGAATAATCTAATGGTCTTAATCCATCTATGAGAAACACGGTTCAATTCGATTTTAGTCCGACTAAGGTATACATGCAGGTGGGCGTGTCGACCTAGATGTATGACGGATAGATGAGCATTGTTGCTACAGTCCACTGAATAGGCTGGCAGACTGATCTATCCAGAACGCATCTAGGTGGACACGCCCACCTGTAATGTCAGAAGCTGCACATTTTCAAAACGGCTTGATGGTATAATATGTCCCCTTTAAGATGCATGTATACCCTAGTCGGACTAAAATGGAATCGAATCGTGTTTCGAGTGTCTTCCTCTGTGTCTCCAGATGGCCTCATTCGTCAGAACAGGTCTGCTACTGCTGCTGTCTCTTGTCATCTTCAGTGGGATGAGCTGCCTCTGGATCTCAAGATTCTCTCAAGAAGACGAGATTGAAGCCCAGATGAAAAAGTGGTAAGGCTCAAAGTTGATTTGAAAGTGTACGCGTGTGAGAGTTCAGTCACTCTCAGTGCAATATTCATGTATTCACAAAGCTGACCTCGGACATCCCAACCCATAAGCTAATGGGTTGATTTTTCAATACATTAGTGCTTGTTAACAGTTTTGGAGCAAAGGAATACCACAATCCCAACAAGAAATTCAAGGCACACACACAAAAGTCTTAGGGAAGGAATGCTATTAATAATGATATTGTTTTTATCAAATGTTATTCTTATGTTTTAACTGTAATATTTATTCATTCTTGAAGGCAGTTGCATTCATGAAAAGTACACTATAAATAGGGTGTTATTATTAATGGTACCTGTAGGTCCCCGATAACTGGCCAAGTGAAACCCCCGGCTTCCTGCAATTGCTCAGCGAAGGCACATGATCTTGCAGGGCGCATTCCTACTGCCAACCGAACAAACATTCAGAAACGACGGGCAGAGGAGTACAAGAAGCACCAGGCGAGGTATGCACGGCCACCAGTACCAGGAACACAGGATGGAACAAAGTGATGGCGGGGAGGAGAGACACTGATAAAGAATGTATCAATTGATCATTTAATCAATTTCTAAATGATTACTGTGTTCACTAATCAAATGAATGTTGTAAGATGATAGTTTTTTTTTTCATATCTAGCAACCCTGAGTACTCTGAGAGTATTTAATCATCACACAGGCCAAAGCCAAACAAACCTTGTGAGAAGCCAGTATTTTGATTTGAATGTTTGAATTCAAATCATGGTCATTTTATGATTTAGTACAGAAACTGTTACATTGTGTTCTTTTTTTTATTCAGTTTGAATATTGTTAAATTGACATTGTTGATTATTGGTTAATTGGCATATTGCTTGTATTGGTTAATGGATTTGTGGATTATAATATTTCTTTCTATCTCCTGTGTCCAGAACAGGCTCCATTTTGAACACACTCCTCCTTGCTGCGTCCAACTCTCCACTGCAGTATCCCATTCAGGGTTTCACAGTACGCCCCTTGGTCCCCACTCTTATTCCAGGTACAATATGTTGCCCTTTGGTGGTTCAATGAAATCGTCCTGATACTGCCCTTAAGTCAAGAGTAGTTCAGTTGCTGTGCAAGTGCACTGCACAAATATACTAACATTGACAGTGAAAATGTGCCCAATAAGCTTTTTCCTCAGCATCCTTTCAGTCTTCATTTTCAATGTATACCTCAGGAAATAATTTAATCCTAGGTTTGTTTCAGGTTTAGCGTTGCACTCAGCTCAAAGAAGCAGCTACAAGGTTGGTAGTAAAACTCTGGGTGTCAAGTCAAAATCAGGATACAAGGGACATTTCTGGATATATTGGAGCTACAGGTTACAGTTCCCTGTTATATCTTCCAGCATCACACAGGTCCCCCTAAATTAATATTTTAACGTTTCATAAAGCAATTGTTATATGTTTGAAATGTCCTTTTATCCCTTCAATGACATTGCTATGGGTGGGTCTTTATCATTTTATTCAAGTGGAGGGTTTGGGGACTTCTGGATTTTCTTGGCAGCACTCTTTTTTGCTGCAGATGATTTCAACACTGAAATCAAGCCACATTTCCCCCATTTACATGCCACTTTATTCTATACATATAGCTTTTAATATTGTGTGATGAATCATTATTTTTCTAAACAATGCAGATAATTTTTTTTTATTATACTTTAATCATTTGGTTCCATGCAACTTGCATAATCTATGCAAACTACTGAGTACTACTGCTTGATGTTCTACATTTCACTTCATGCCTTCCGTCTGATGATTGCAAAAAGTAACAATAATCCAAAAAAAAATCCTTTGACCACAGCTAGGTACCCACTCACTCACTCTAAACACGCCTCTCCATGTGTTTTATAGGTATCACTAAATGTCACCAAAGGTGTGCTCCGTCTAGGGAGCAGAAGTAAAGCAGAAAGTGTCGAAGGTGATCCATGAACCCCATCAAAGTTTACATTGTTTTAATGTACTAATAAACTACTTGTCAATGGAATTGACTTGTATGAAATATGATTTGCGAAAAACCAATAGGTGGTGGGAAGAACTTGTTGATCTTGGAAAAGCTGAACTTAGAGGAACTCAACAAACTTCTTGCGAATGTCACCTACACCAGCACTGTGTACCACATACACAACGGAGACCTGGGTACTCTAAGATCTTTTCAATTGATGTATGGGCTGGGTGATGTAATTGAAAGATACGTACTGAACGTGTGATCAGGTTTTTATGTGATGTGATGTTCTCATTTTGCACTCAAAGCCATCCAATATTACAGTGGATTATGTTATGTGTGTCAAATCTGATTTATCCTGAATGGTGTTAATTTGTTTTGCAGTTCACTTCTCGTTTGAGCATCATGAAGCTGTGTTCCCCATTGTCATTCGGCGACCAACCGTACCTGTACTTTTCGACATGGGAACAAGTATAACCACAAAATTGTTTCCTTATAAATCTTCCATTTTTACCGTTGAGTAGAATCATGAACCCTTACCTTCTTCCTCTCTCTATCCCTTGCCCCCCTCCCCTTCCACTCTTTCAAAGACATTAGCGACCAAGTGACAGTCACCACCAAGACCTTCCTGCGCTACAAGGAGTTGAAGGTGCTCATAAGAAGCCTCAGACAATTCTACAAAGACGTGGTGCTCATCGTGGCCGATGACAGCTTTACTCCAGAAAACATCACAGAAGAAAATGTTCTGCAATACATCATGCCTGGGGGACAGGTAGGCGTGTTGGAACCATGCTCATGCATGCACACAGAACAGAATATGTATTTCCTGTGTTTGTCGTATGAGAGAAGTCTAACATAATGTATTGAAAGAGGGACCTCTAGAGGAAAATGCAACCCATTGAAAATTATAATCAACAAAAACAATTCAAGTAAAACAAGTAAAAAGTGACATTCTTACTTTAAGTTAATGTCAAATCTTTCCCTTCCACAGGGCTGGTTTGCTGGCAGAACCCTGGCTGTCTCTCAAGTCACCACCAAGTACCTTCTTTGGGTGGATGACGACTTTCTATTCACTGAGAAAACAAAGATAGAGGATCTGGTGGAGGTGATGGAGGCAACACCAGAGTTGGATGTGGTGAGAATCTTATAACTCATTGATCAAATGAATTATTATTACAGGATCGTTAAAGAATGAGCAGGTGTGAGGTTATAATATCTCGTAATCCTTCTTAGGTGGGGGGTTCAGTAGATGGAAACGAGTTCTACTTCTCCATCGACTATGAGGAAGGCGATGGAGTCTACGGAGGCTGCCTGCAAAGGAAGTCCAAAGTAAAGATCCGATCACTACCAAGTTACCCACAATGTTCCATAGTCGATGGGGTGGTCAACTTCTTTCTGGCTCGTACCGATGCTGTGAATCGAGTGAGATTTGACCCCAAGCTGAAGAAAGTGGCACATTCAGGTATTTAGCCGGCCATTTCTACATGTGGCGGGTTGTGTACACGCATCCACAAATGTATTTATTTTTGTTCTTTTTGGGCCCACACTAATATCGAAATGTCAATGTCAAAAACCGTGTAGAGTGCTGAACCGAGCATAGACCCAGTATGACCGGAAGGCTTATTGAGCAGAACTACAGCCAGTGTGTATTGGTGAGGAACTTCAGGGATAGAGGAGGACTGTGAAACCTCAAGTCCTTTGGGAAGAGTAAGTCTAAGTCATGACAGAGAGGAGGCACAAGGACAGTCCTGACCAGTCCCTATATAATACGACCTGAGAGAGGCCCAGGAAAGACTACAGTCCTGCATAGGAACCTGTTACTGCCCTGCAACATCCTGCCCTTGGAAGAAGATAAGATATATCTTGAACGGAAAAAATAGTAAGCCAAACACAGAGGAGATGATTACAAGTCAGCAAGAGCAGAAGGAGCGAGACCCTGACAGAAGTTCAGATGATGAATGTAACTTGAGATTCATCACCACACGAACAACAGAGCCTTTCGACCAGGTCAAAAGACAGTTGAGAGTTGAAGCAGAAGAATTTCAGCCACAAGCAGCTGACAGTGAACTGGAGCAAGGAGGCCAGACCACTGAAGTATACAATGGAAGGAAACTGAGCTATATGTGAGGCATAGGACATGGGGGTCTGTGTCTGTGTGGACCTTCAGTGAATGTGAATGAGTTACGGACCATATGTGTTGCAAATATGAGTTTGATAGTTTTGAGAGGGAATGAAATGCTTCAGCTAACTGTAGCGATTTACTAGAACGGAAGTCAGTCGGGTTAGGGTTAGCAGGCTACAGACGACTTGTAGCCTGCTAGAAGATACGTTGTGTCAAAAACTTATCAATGTGGTAAAAACAGGGCTATCCTTAGATGCCAAAGTAGGTATTTAGTCTTTGATTTTTAGCTACCAACAGAGCTGTTATAGAGAGAGCTATGCCACTCCTGGCTGTAAAAAAATGTCTTCAAATTTTTGCATTAATGAAATATAGGGGTCATTTAAATTAAGCATGCAAATATTTTGCATTTCTTTCCTTTAATTATCACATGAATTGGACAGCAGCTTGAGTTGGCAGCTATTGTGGCATAGGCAGAAGTGCTTTTATAAAAATTGTCGTTTGAATATTATAACATAGAAAACTGTCTTCTCATCCACTGTCAGAAAACCGCTATGGCACAATGAAACTACAAGTGCAAGGACTTGTAGTTCCTGAATTGGGTATATATCCATTTTGTGATTGTAATAGTGGCTTTAAAAGACATTGGTCACACACTGGTAATAGGTTTGGGTTTTAATGAAATCTAGCTTTCTGGTACAGGTGTCAGCCGCTCTTCTGCCCATCTGGTCTTTATCAATATACCACCCATAACTGATCTTCCTCTTCTTTATTAAAAATAACATTGACATTTACTGCATGGACCTGGATTCCCTGCCATCAACTCAGCTTTACTATTCATAATTGTTAGTCCTCCATTATATGCTCCCCGTCTGTGTACGGCCATGGTTATTTTACTTGATGCAGAACGAGGCAGTCTAACAGTCTAGTTTATAGATTATTTCCCTTGAAACAATAGCCCTTTCTGGGGGGATGGTAAGTCATCTTGCTTTTGGTGAAACACCAGAAGCGCTCTTGCTACTTTCTTTCTTAAGGTTCAATAATTATTTTTTGTTTTTTCTATAGAATTCTTCATGGATGGTCTCGGCCAATTGATGGTTGCTTCGTGTGGCCATGTTTCCATCGGCCATCAGCCGAGAATGGCCAATGCTGAATATTCGCGTTTCAGAAATCCGGGAAATGCTGAAGTGCAGTATAAACTACAGCTGCACTACTACAAAAACCATCTAAAATGTATCCACTATGGATAGAAAGAATCCCGAATGATCCTCACGCTATAAGTTAAAGTCAACTTCCACTATCTGGTCCACTTTTTGGAGCCATATTTAAACCTGCACTATGTATGTTTTACCATAAGCAACCTCCTTTGGCTTGAGTGATTGCTACAGTAACGTCTCCATCATTTTCAGACAACCTTTTTTTATTTCAGAAGACAATATGTTACACTAGTTCATATATTTAATGCAGAAAATACCTGCTGTAGAAAAGTGACAATGTGAGTTTAAAGCTGTAGTATGTAACCTTGTTTCATTAATGCATTTTTTTCATTGAAATGCCCCATTTTGGGAAAAGTACACAAATTCTTTACTCGAGTAGAAATACAGATACTTTTGTTAAAAAATACTGCACTGAACTTCTTTTTACTAAAAGAAAAGCGGAAAAGTACAGGCTCTGAAATGTAGTATAAATAATTTTTTTAATAAAAAGTAGCCCTGACATTTCTACCGGCTGTTTCTTTGCAAAGCTAACGGAACCTCACGTCATATTAATTAACTTCAAGACTGTTAAATAAAATAACGGAGTGTCTATTCGTACCCCTGGTACTTTCAGCCTTGGCCACCCAGTTGGACTAAAAACACCCTTTGTGATGCGCATCGCATACACGCATGTGCGTATTGATGCGAATAGATATTATGTAATATCCCAAATACATAAATATTTAGGTAGTTTGGGTTTAATTATTGGTTAACCCAATAAACTAACCCTATAAACTAAATACGTTGACTTTTGACTTGCATTGATGAAATTACGCTACAGTACACATGTAGTTGTGTGTTGGATAATTTCAAGATGTAGTTGGCATGAGTATGTTGGCATGCAGCAAAAGGGTATTAATAGAGGATGCAGTAGGCAGAGGATGTAGCAAAAAGGGTATTAATAGAACACATTTCTGTGTGCATTTACTGATAATTGTACAAGGGAACAAATAGCATATTGTGATAACCCGGTTCCGAAGTGTCTGTTCTCACGGCAAGTACCACGCATTGGATCCTGGTTTAAGCCGCAGTCGGTGTTTATTCCCAAACAAGAAATACAACACTGAACTAGGGTCTCCGTGAGCCTCGTAGTCTGGGGTGCATCAATGGTCTCCTCCTGGTTGGTTTTTTTCTCCCGCCACCCCGGAATGAGTCCTCGGCTGCCTTTTAAGAAGTCTGCCCGCTCGTTCCCTCCCTCCGGCCAGGTGTTCCCCATCTGGCTGATGAGGGTGAGGCATGTGGTGCTCTCTGCCGCCGGCTAGTGGATGGCGGCGGTACACGCCCTCCACCACTAGCCCCCGGATCCTCCTGGTGGGGAGCGGGTTGTCACAATCAAGGGCGTAGGAACCGGGGGGGACGGAGGGGACGTGTCCCCTCCAATATTGGAGACAGGCGCATCTGTCCCACCTAAAAATTATACCAGGGGAGAAAAATATTTTATTTTATTTTGAAAGCGCAACACAGCGTCTTGTCACCGCTTCTTATTCAAAAAAACTGGATGATTGAGCGTGCAATTAAAGAATTGATTTGATATTTATGAGTTCATTACTGCCATTCAAAATGTGTTTTCCTTTACATTTACAAATGTATCTTTTTAGTAGAATAAAATATATTTGTGAATTTTTTCAGTGTAGTTAATTTATGACATATTTCTGTTCAAACCATTAACGGATCTGTCAGGTTTCCGATATGTGTCCCCCCCAATGTTAAACTCATTCCTACGCCCCTGGTCACAATATACTGATAATTGTACCAGGGGTGCAAATAGCTTCACCATAAAATAAATATAATGAACATTAACGTCACTTATGTTTCCGTACAACAGTTAAAATAAATATGTTAATATGTCATGCAGTACAAGCAACTCATTCTAGAAGTTGTGCTGCTCATGCAGCAAGTGTCTGCCAGAGTTAGAGGAGGTAACATCAAGCCAACTCAAACAGTTAAGGCTCTGGGTTTCACAAATAAACAAAAAGGTTTGTAGCAACAAAAGAATATCAAGTCTGAAAGAATGTATACATCATCATGCTGAGCCTGGGCCAAAAAAAAAAACATAAACACACAAAAATAGTCTTTCTAATTACAAAGATAAACAAAAGGTAAGCCGAGCTCCCTAACTCAACAAAAACAGGAGAAAATGGGGCACCAAATTAAAGTCCACTCACCCTTACCACCTTCCCACAGGCTGGGCCAAAGTTTAAACATAACTTCAACACATAAGGCCAAACATGGCAAAAGGTAGAAACACCTAACACATAAAAAGTGACCAATGGCCACAGTGGCAACAAACCAAGCACAAAACAGTAGAGACATAAAACCGCATGTGGGAATCAGGCATGAGCTTGATGGAGCATCAGAGACAGAAGGTGGAACCGATGAGGCCTTTTAACACATGTGGCTTGGGCCTTGTTGACAAGCCTCCACCAATCAATTCAGCCGGACTCCAGAACCGCCACATTTGTAGTCCTGAAATATAGGACAGGGAGAGTAAAAACTGAAAGGAGGAAAACCAAAACCCCACAAATACATAGGAATGTAAAATGTAGCATTCTTTCTGATAGTCTTTGAGAGCTATTTAAACCCGCAAATAATGTCTTCTTTGAATGCTTTGTGTTTGGGAACATGAAACAAGAGAAGGGAGAAACGGCAGACGCTTAAGTGACCAGGCTGAGAGAGAAAGCTGGGACCTGTTTAGGTTCCTTACCGCCAGAGGGCGAGATAGACTGTCCTTCCTTGTTTACTTAACTGTTGATCTGTGGAGGAGTTTTACCTCTGATTATTACTTATGAGCCACACCTGTTGTTTCCTTGTTTGTTTTTGCTCAGAGCCAAAATGCATTCAGTACCCTCGTCAATAGAGTGACCGCCGAATACAGGAGAAATTCTGCCTATATTGTGGCATAAATTCCCATTTCTGAGTCTCCTGTCCTGAGCTGTCGGCAGGACCAGAGCTCGTCCAAAACAGGATGGCCAGTGGGGAGCTACGCCATCTCTCTGGAGCTGTGTCTAGTCTCCTACCATATATACAACTGCAAGATCACTGTATTGATTATAGAGGAGAAACAACTTCTTGGTTGCTATCACACAACTGAATATTCATCTGACCTGCTTTTAACATCCATACTCCTTGGCCCAAATATGATTCATCCCCTGACTGTCCCCTATAACCTAATCCCATCAAAGTAATTTTTGCTCGTACTTGGTTATCCCCACCTGCAATCCCCAAATGTCTCCTTGCCCCAAAAAGAGCTGCAATGGAGGAACATATGTTTGTGATGCCCTTCTCGTCAACTACATCCATCCTTCCAAATCCTGTGAAACTCCAGGCTTTTTTGTCATCGGCCCTGCACCGATGACAGGGGGCTGTCTAATAATGTACAGTTATCCCCTACCTTTGATGACCACTCTATTCAAGCTATAGGGTCCACTGTGTTCACCGAGGAAGACTTACATAGTGCCTGAATCTTTCCCGTATCTGGGAGGGGAATGAGTTGAAGACTGCCTCCAACATGCCAACAGATACTATGAGCACACAATCGTTGTTAAACGATTGTTGTAGAGTCAAGTCATGTCCTGTTGCGTGTGTCTATATTTGTATCTCTGAAGCCTAAAATCCTTACTACCCCCAACTTTAGAGCAATATGTTATTCTAAAAGTTAAACCTTTCTCCTTGCATAGCCTTGAAATTGCCCATTTTGTATTACAATGAAAGGTATATTTATTAGATTGGTCTTGATTTATGTACATGAGAGTGCAGAACCCATTTGCAAATCAGAGGTCATAGCATATATCATAGTCTATGATGCACGATTTCTGATTCTAATTATGAATATTGTTACTAATGATTATGCCAGTATGATTCTATATGATAATCTAGTCCGTACTATGATTTGACTGGTAAAGCCTTATTTGGTTGCTTTGCTCTGATAAACCAATCTGAGTTATGTTGTTGAGTCATGTTATTGGATTAATTTGCATAACATTTGCATCATATTTTCCTTCTTGAAATTCACCATTCTTGACATTCTTGTTTCTTGACATTCCCCACATATGCCTTTCATGATTTCCTTTTCCCACACCCAACACCTTGCCTAAAAAGTAGACATAATATTGTAAATCTCTGAAGCAATAATCTCTGCCACCTTGTTAATATCAGGCATGTGCTCCTTATTCTTCCAATTATAAATGTAATGATTTGCTCAAACTAAAGTGCCACGACCAGTAAAACGTGTTTGAGTTAAGTATTAAGTTCTGGAAATAGCACTGAGGGCGTTGCTTCTCACAGACATTGCGAGGAGGCCACTGCCCCTCACAATGTCTGTGTACGGCCCTGGTTATTTTACTTGATGCAGATCGAGGCAGACTAACTAACGTCTAGTTATTTCCCTTGAAACAGTAGCCCTCTCTGGGAGAACGGTGAGTCATCTTAATAATGTAAATGCTATTAGTTGATTGCTGAAGGATTTGGTGTAATAATAATACTTTTTAACAATCCTTAATAATAACTGAGCAATAGTTTTACCTGAAGTACCCTGGTTATTGGTCTTATATCAAGCGACGACCAAATAAGGTTTTATAAAATGTTAACCATTTTGTTGTTTTATAGATGTTAGAAGGTTAAAAACAAAATGTGAAGAATTGTTTTAGAACGTTATATGAATGTTTTTAAATGTGTTCAAAATAATTATTTTAATATGAATTTTGTTTTTAATATGGATCATTTACATTTGCATAACTGTGCATTATCCAGTTTTTCCCAGCATATTACCTTGGTTAGCATTTTTATTTTCTGTCATCTGGCGATATTTCCTCCGCAATAAAGTTTTGGGAAAAAGAATAACAATATATATGCTACTCTTATGCAAATCTTGTGTTGCACTTTAACCCGCAAAGTATAAAGTTTTTGCGGTTTTACAGCAGCATACATTTTTATTTTGCTGCTGTAAAATCCCAATATTCCTTTAGAGATTGATGAAGTCTTATCTTGTTGGTGGATAAGTCTCCATCCATAAAAACGTCCAACAAGGTTTGAAATATAATGCAAACAAGGGTGCACACATAAAACTGACCATTTTATTGTGCGCATCAGAAATTGGTAAAAACCTTTAGTTTTTTCTGTTAAATAATCTTTATGTGTTTGTCTCCAGATGAGCAGGTTTATTAGATGGAGTTTGCTGTTGTTTCTGCCGCTTGGTTTCTTTGTTGTTATGGCCTTCTTCGGTTTCTTCCCGAGCTGCACGGTAGAGCACAAGCGCTCCCTGATCAGAAGGTGGTAAGTGCACATCTTTATTTATGCATATGTGTATCATTCTATTTTAACCAAAAACCTCTAGCTAATGGATGGATGTGTCTACATATGCAGCTCTCAACTTCTCAAGCTAAGAACGATCCCCACAATAAATTTCAGGCACACCTATTTAAAGTGTCCTAGCATTAAAGTTGTAGGAAAAGAAGGAATTACAATTTCAGAGAAAGATCAATGCAAGCAATTAGATTATTTGTCCAAAAAAAATGTAATATGTGGATTCATTATTCAATAACGAAGCAACTCATAAATATACTACAATTATTTTATAAACCAGAAATACTTTCAAAAGGTTTTGCCAGCTCAATCTTGTTGCTGTTCAGAATATTGAATTCCAACATATTCCAAGGCAAAACTTGTTGTCAAATGGCTTGTACTTGTTGACCTGACATGATTGAATGACAACACGTGTACAAGCTTTTCAGGTTGATAATTGAACTAATCTTACTACCTCTAGGTCTCCACCCACCGGCCTATTCACCCCCCCTTCTACCTGCTTCTGCATAAATGACTCGTATATTCTGGAGAACAGCATTCCTAATGACCAGCTGGCAGAGATTCTGGAACGACGGGGCAAGGAGTACAAGAAACACCAGGCCAGGTACCTACCGCCAATAGTACCAGGGACAATGACTTAATGACATTGGCATACTTTAATGTCATTAAGTGAGAGCTTGTAAAATATGTAACACAAATATGTTGTGGAATGTAAAACAATTTGCCGCTGCTACTATTCTCCACACTTTCAATCTCGCTGTCCAGATTAGTTTGATTGACGGATAGTCCCGCTTATGATAGCATTCCTTTTCCTCTGTGGGGGATACAGAGCTGACTGGTCAAGACAGACAAAGGTTGACCTTGTTTAGAGGTACAAATTTACTCACAACATTACTTCCCAAAAAATATATCTCACTTTTTTGTGTGTGTTTTGAGTAAAACTATTTGAGTTGTATGGCACAACTCTGTCTTTTAATCACAGTACACAATTGTGTTACAAGTTGAAAACATTTGTTTTACAAATGAAAAAAACTTAATGGAATTAAAATGAACCCATACTGAATAGTATGACCAAGGGTGATGGATTGGTAGAGAAACATTTGGGCGTGAGGAATGATTAAATTCATTAGTTAATTAATCAACAAATCAATTTATAAACATTTGCATTTATTTATTGTTTATGTATGAATGTGTTTATTGATGAAGTAAAGTTGGATAGTTGATAGATAATTACTTAGAATATTAGTGAATTAATATTTAGGATTGGTTAATTGACATATTGATCGTATTGGTTAATTGGATAAGTGATTCTATTATATATATTTATGCCTACATACTTTCTACCTCCCATGTCCAGAACAAGCTCCATTTTGAACACACTCCTCTTTGCTCCATCCAACTCTCCACTGCAGTATCCCATTCAGGGTTTCACAGTTCGCCCCATGATCCCCACTCTCATTCCAGGTACAGTACTACCATGCACTTTGGTGGTTCAATTACGAAGGGCTAACACTGCCCTTTAGTCCATAGTAGTTTAGGTTAGGGCTGAATGATTTGGGGAAATAATCGAACTGCGATTGTTCCGACTAATATTGCGATTGCGATTTAGTATGCGATTGTTCTCCTAAATTGCATTGACACATTAATGCCGCCAATAGTTTGGGTGTGGAATTGCATCTGTGATCGTTGAATTCTCCGGCAGTTCAGCTCGTCAATTGATTGACGGAACAGGGGCCGACAGGGGCCAATCAGATTTCAGCAGGGGCCAGGGCCCCTGTGGCCCCACCCCTAGAACCGCTACTGAGTGTGATCAACACAACATTGGAAGCAGACATCATATAAACTGCTATTTCCTTTAGGCCAGGCCTATATGTTGAGAAGAATTGATGCATACATTTATATTATAACATCTTTGTTTAAATATTGAATTTTAAAAGAAAAATAAATACGAATCTTACTGATCGCCAGTCAGTAACATTAACTAATTGCAGCCTTTGCGATTTGCTAATCGTGTTCTATTACATCGCGATGCCGGTTTGAGTTTGATGAATCGTTCAGCCCTAGTTCATGTTACGGGTCCCAGGACTGGGTGCCACGGCAACAATAAAGAAATCTGTAATATACAGGAAATGGTGCGAAGCAATGAAGACACGACGGCTCAGTTCGTCATCCAAGTTGCGTCTCTATTCAAATTCAAAAAAAAAACAACATTTCTCTGAGTGTCTCTTGTTCAGTCTTCAACTGTTTAAGTGCATCAAATTTTAACTACATCTTACATCCTATTCTAATTCACATTCATGTTATATCTCGTGCACATTCAATGTTCTCCATCAGTCCACTTAACTCTACTTGAGCAACGCACTCATTTACATTCACCTGTTTAAGTGAGTTAAAGCATCAACAATAATATAGTGCAATAAACAGCATTAATCCACTGTACTTGAATGCAACATGTAGTTGGCAATTATTCTAGATTCACACACTTAAATAAAACAAAAGTATTACTCAGAGAAAGCTAAACGTTTTCAATACAAAGTAAACCAAGTTGTGACTCTGGATGTAACAGTAACATTTTTATCTTTAAACAGTATGCATTAATATAAATATTCTTTCAACCTTGTAAATCTGTAACCATGAACCTTTAACATTTACTCATATTCCCATTTAAACTGTAGTGTACAGGAGACCACAAATAAAACTAACACTGTGCAAAGTGCTAACAAAAACCCTTAAATTGCGCGGCATGCCCTCAAGGCAATACGCAGGGCGAGAAATGAACCCATAATCGGTGGGACCTGCCGTTTCGAGGCATTTACCCCTGCCATTGTACTGAACGGCGGTAATTTAAAGTCTCTTAAGTTCGCTAGAAACACAACAAAACATGACCCGAACTTCTTCAACAGTTATACATATGAAGCAAGGCTTTAGAAGGTTGACGTTTTATAGTTTAAACCAACTACTGACCTGTAATATACAGGAAATGGTGCGAAGCAATGAAGACACGACTGCTCAGTTCGTCATCCAAGTTGCGTCTGAGGACGCGGGCGGAAGTGCTCCCATCTGACGACAACCCGGAACACTACTACTTAAAGGGGACATATCATACCACCAGGTGTGAGTGTGATTAGCCATTACAAGCAGGTTTGAAAATGTGCAGCATTGTGACATCACAGGTGGGCGTGTCCATCTAGATGTGTGCTGGATAGATCAGTCTACCAGCCCACCCAGTGGACTAACAAACACTGCTCATCTATCCATCACACATCTAGGTGGACACGCCCACCTGTGATGTCACAATGCTGCACATTTTGAAAAAGGCTTGTAATGGCTAATCACACTCACACCTGGTGGTATGAGATGTCCCCTTTAAGTGTCAACAGTTCCACCTGGGTGCTACTTACATTTTAAGTTCCTCTCAACACAAATTATGAGGAATAAATGATAAAAATTGTTTGAAGCCCTTAAATTCAGAGAATTAGCTTTTGCTAATATAAATAAAATAATCAGTTTTGAGAGTACCACATTCAGTTGTAGTGAAAGTGCACTACACATGTAGCCTGGCTATTGCCAGACCAAGCTCAATCGTAGATTGCACGTTGGTATGGGGAAGCTGTCATTTTCTTCAGCACAAGAGGCGTGATCAAGGGGCCTAGTTCAAATGACTCTGTACGCAATTGGCTGCTTGCCGTCGCTTCCCTGTCGTCATTGTGTTAAACCAGCCAATAGTGTGACAGGGGGAAAAGCCAGCTTGGTGATTGGCTCCCGCAAAAACTTCTAGAAACTAGAAAGAAATGTATTGCTCTTCTGCAGGGGGGACTTAAACCGCCGGCAGAATGTGCTACCCAGTCTACTACACATGTGTTCAATGTGCTCTATCCCCATTATCTCTTTTGTCTTCCTTCTATGTTCAATGTATGCCTCAGGAAATAGCTTCACCCAAGAAATTCATCCTTAAAGGGGACATCTCATACCACCAGGTGTGAGTGTGATTAGCCATTACAAGCCCTTTTCAAAATGTGCAGCATTGTGACATCACAGGTGGGCGTGTCCATCTAGATGTGTGCTGGACAGATCAGTCTACCAGCCTACCCACTAGACTAGCAAACACTGCTCATCTATCCGTCACACATCTAGGTGGACACGCCCACCTGTGATGTCACAATGCTGCACATTTTGAAAACGGCTTGTAATGGCTAATCACACTCACACCTGGTGGTATGATATGTCCCCTTTAAAGATATGTTTGTTTCAGGTTTAGCGCTGCATACACAGAAAAGAAGCAGCTACAAGGTTGGTACTTAAACTCTGGGTGTTATGTAAAAAATGTCTGGACATCTTAGAGCTACAGGTTACATTTCCCTGATGCCCTGATACAGCCTATGTCTGGCCAGCATCAATACAGGTCCCCTTACATAATTATTGGTTTCTCATTAAAAGTATAGGGTATAGTCAATCATTCAATAAAATGCTCTTACCAAAAAATATATAATCTGGTATCTAAGGCTGTGACAGTCCTGCAATAATCTCATCCAATAGACAAACAGGTCAGCCTTCAGTTTATTTACTTCGGGCCACTTACGCAAGCTCTGCCTGTTTACTTATGAATTAGTTAAACTGTATGATTTTGAGCCAAACACACACACACACACACACACACACACACACACACACACACACACACACACACACACATACACACACACACACACACACAATTAACATACTTGTATTTTACAGGTATTACTAAATGTCACCAGAGGTATCCTCAGTCTAGGGACCCCAAGAGACGAAGACATTGTCAAAGGTGATTCATGAGCTCGATCATTGTTTACATAGTTCCAATGTGTAATTAAAGTGAACAGGATTGACTTGTTTTATTTGTGAAAAACATTAGGTAGCGGGAAGAATTTGATCATCTTGGAGACGGATAGCTTAGCGGAAATGAACAAACTTCTGGCGAAGGTCACCTACACCAGCACTGTGTACCACATACACACCGGAGACCTAGGTAGTCTAAGTCCTTTTCAATTGATCTCGGCTGGGAAACAATTTAATGAGGTGTATGGGTTGGACGATGTAATTCAAACTGAACTTAATGCACTGGTAAATCTTATATACAAAATTGTCTTTGTTGAAGTTTTATATTGAAGATTTATCTTTGTTAAAGATTTATGCCAATGTAATGTTTCATTTTGGACTCAAAGCCATCTGCTAAATCTGCTACTCATTTCATTTGTGTTAAATCTTATTTTAGGTTGGAAAGAAAAATATCCAACCCAACAAAATCTTTTCTTTACAGTTCACTTCATGTGTGAGGTTCACCATGCTGTGTTCCCCATTGTCATTCGGCAACCAACCCTACCTGTGCTCTTCGACATTGGAACAGGTACAACAACAAAAGTCTATTCTTTTATATATATATATATATATATATATCATCTGTTTTTACCGTTGTGTAGAACTATGCACCCTTACCTTCTTCCTCTCTCTATCCCCTTGCATCCTCTACTCCTGATGACCACATCCTCCGACTCACTGACACACAAACAAACAAACAAACAAACAAACAAACAAACAAACAAACAAACACTCTCTCTCTCTTAACTAGCCATTAGTGACCAAGTGACTGTCACCACTAAGACCTTCATGCGCTACAAGGAGTTGAAGCTCCTCATAAGTAGCCTCAGACAATACTACAAAGACATGACGCTCATTGTGGCTGACGACACCCATGAGCCGGAAAAAATCATTGAAGAAAATGTTCTGCATTACATCATGCCCGGGGGACAGGTAGGGCTGTATTCAACAACCAGGGGGTGCTGTGAGTTGTGCTGTGAGACCCCCAAAGCCCGCACACACACTTTTCCCTTTATAGTTTCAAATCACCTGAATCATTGCATCGCCGCAAATACCAGTCATCATCGCTTCACAGTTTACCCGGCCAACGACAACAGCTGTGGATGAAAAGAAACGCTCAACTCTGGAATGCAACTTTCTTTAAATCTTATCTTATCAGTTAACACAACAGATAAATAATGTATGCTGACCAGGGGCTTGTTTCAAGTAGCAGGTTAAAATACCGTTGAACCCTGTATACAGAGAGAGAACTTCCCTGCAATGTCTGGTTATTTTAATTTCAGAACAAATGATTTAAATTTCAAGGAACGAGTTCACTCAATCTCGAATAGGTTGAACCTCAAAAATGTGTGTTCATATCAAGCTCTCATCTGTTGCGCCCTAATACAGGATGGATCAGGGAACTCAATAGCCGTTGTTGCTTTTGCCAATATTGGTGGACGCCCAGTCTCCGACAATCCAACGACAACTAAATATGTAGTGAAAAGCATTTGCCTTTGCTTAAATGTTTTATGAGAGTTTATGATATTGAAGAGGGACCTCTTCAAAAGCAAAATTAAGAAAGACAATCAAGCTAATCAAGCACACAAATTGTGTTCTTGACACAATTCAACAACACAATTCAAGTAAAAAGTGAAATTCTTACAGTAAGTTAATGTCAAATCTTTCCCTTCCACAGGGCTGGTTTGCTGGCAGAACCCTGGCTGTCTCTCAAGTCACCACCAAGTACTTTCTTTGGGTGGATGACGACTTCCTATTCACTGAGAAAACAAAGATAGAGGATCTGGTGGAGGTGATGGAAGCAACACCAGAGTTGGATGTGGTGAGAATCATATTACTCATTGATCAAATAAATTATTATTATTACTATTATTATTATTACTATCATCTTCATGATAGTAAGAGACTTCCCTTTCCCGGGCCACATTGACCAGCTTTATTACATTATGAATTAAGAAGAGTA
Source organism: Pollachius pollachius (assembly GCF_949987615.1). NCBI lineage: Eukaryota > Metazoa > Chordata > Actinopteri > Gadiformes > Gadidae > Pollachius > Pollachius pollachius. Next base: position 8,534,774 of record NC_136944.1, read on the forward strand.
TGTGTGAGGTTATAATGTCTAGTTATCTTTCTTAGGTTGGGGGTTCAGTGGATGGAAATCAGTTCTACTTCTCCATCAACTATGATGAGGGAGATGGAGTCACTGGAGGCTGTCTAGAGAAGAAAAGCAACAAAAGATTCCACTCAGTACCTAATTTTCCACAATGCCACCTCGTCAGTGGGGTGGTCAACTTCTTCCTGGCTCGTACCGATGCTGTGAACCGAGTGAGATTTGACCCCAAGCTGAAGAGACTGGGACATCCAGGTATGTAACCTGCCACATCTACATGTGGTCCTTTTTGGTTGTGTACATACATCCACAATGAATGATAATGAGAAACCTAAATTAGGAAAGGGGATTCTTGAATGAGGTTAGGCCGTTAGCTTCAAGATGTTATTCTTGGATGCCAAGGGAGCGGTTCAGTATTTAAAGGTGATATATTATACCACCAGGTGTGAGTGTGATTAGCAGTTAAAAGCCGTTTTGAAAGTCTGTCTCTTCTGACATCACAAGTGGGCGTGTCCACCTAGATATATGACGGATAGATGAGCGACGTTTGCTACAGTCTACTGGGTGGGCTGATAGACTGTTCTATCCAGCATACATCGGTGGACACGCCCACTTGTGATGTCAGAAGAGGCAGATTTTCAAAACGGCTTGTAACGGCTAATCATACTCACAACTGCTGGTATAATATATCACCTTTAATCACTTGCTACCACTCTCCTTATTTGTCCACACAAACTTGTGGTTGGTTACCCAAGGTTCCACTCACTTTCAATCTGGGATGCAAAAAGTTTCCATACCGCATTGCAAAGGCTGGGTGGTGTCATGTGGTCACTGGTGCAGGAATTTACGGCTCCGGAATGGGGCATGATCATTGCAATAGTGGCAAGAAAACTAAGAAGTACCCCATGAATCTTCAAAGCACAAAGGAGAAGATTACACAGGTTATATAGAACAAGTGAGAAGGGAGAAGTACAGAAGATTGTATTGTCTATCCATATATGTGCGTAACTTAAGAAGATATTATTCTGGTCAGTACATCTACATGTCTTGGTATGTGAGGTAAACATAAACATGGCAACACGAGGCTTCACCTGCTGGAACATATCCGTTCTCTAAATAGGACATGGTATAAATTGCCATGCAGGAGAAACCCTTGAGTCCCATATTTTGAAGTTATATTAGCATTTACCAATGTTAATAATTGAAGTTCTATAATTTCTTCCACAACCTCAAATCTTTGTTTGTTTTTTTCCCAATAGAATTCTTCATGGATGGACTTGGTCAATTGATGGTTGCAACATGTGGTCATGTTTCCATCGGCCATCAGCCAAGAATGATGAAGCCTGAGTACAAGATATTCAGACACCCCTCATCGGAGGAACAGGATTCAAAAAAACGACTGCACCACTACAAAAACTTCCTCAAATGTGTCCGCTTTGGATAGGACCTCAACTCTTAATGACAAATTCACATAAGGAAAATATTGGGCAGCAAATCCAGATAGATTCAATAAAAGAAAGTCAACTTCTAGCTTCAGGTAAACTTTATGTCACACTTAAAGGAATATGCAGAGATATCTGTAAATTGCCTTTTGCCAGTCTTACCCAGAATCTGACGAGTTGTTCAATAAAAAAATATTCCCTGTGTGTCCAGAAGGGAAGTTAGCATATCCAAGCCAAGCTCTTTTTATGTGAGGGGAATACACTTGTTATTACTTCCCACTGTTTTCCAATTTATTAAGAATAGTCACTTTATTAAAACAAGTGCCAGTAACAACAAGACAACAACAAGATTGTAGTTTGTCTATAAACACTGATAATTCTGCAATTTTTTTCTGCGTGATTGGCAAGATTCAATGATTCATCAGATGGTCCTGGTTTGGTAGTCTACAAATAAAGGGCATTCTCTCAGCGGTGTAACACAGGTAGCGTAATAATCACTGACCAAAAATAGTGCTGTATTAGGAAACATCCGGTGGGAGGAATGGTGGGACTTAGGGACTGTAGCTACCAATAACGTAATAACGGGCAATAACGTAATAACTGCCAATAAGGTAATAATTGAAATGTAATAAAGCCAATGACGTAATAACTTGCCAATAATGTATTAAAGTTGTTGAGCCAATAACGTAATAACTTTTTGCCAATAATGTAATAACTTATTATGTTATTGGCTGGTTATTACATTATTGGCCTTGTATTAAAAAATCCTTTGAAAATGCTATAACAGAGCCAATAATGTGATAACTGAGGTATCACTTTATTTTATTTTCAACATCTGGAAGAAACTGTCACACTTGTATGAGCCTTAATATTAATATTAACAGCGTTAATATTTCATTGTGCAACACATGCTTAAATATTTGACCTTACAGATACCCTCCTACCCCCCTCCACAGGAGGCCTTAAAGGAGCAAAGAGTCAATTTTGATTCATATGATACTCTTAGGGTTCCGTAATAGTACTCCTTGTATCCAACTCTGTGACCACGCAGACGCTTCGACGGAGTTGTGAGCCTTTCGAAGATCTGCGTTGCAGTTGTCAGTACGGTAATGCAACTCACCGCTGGAGCGCTAGGGGCTGCGGGAAGGATACGATAGCTGACCACTGACAGCCCCGCGGTCTCCAACATTCTGAGTAGCCTCGACGGATAGTAAAAATTTTTGGAGGAACAGGTCGGGCTACGGAGATGGTCTCCGACAGGGTTTGCGACGATGGAGAGGCTTTACACAGTATCATAAACAAGGCTTTACTTTTAGTCTGGGATTTTTGAATCGGCCAAAACAGCTTCAGTATTATCATATCCTACTGATTTATTCATTCTAACCCTAACCTGAATGTTTGTCTGATGCATATACTCTAGAACAGGGGTTCCCAAACTTTTCAACCCGCGACCCCCAAAATAACGGTGCCAGAGACTGGCGACCCCCACTATCCCCGGATGTAACTGAAAAAATAAAATAAAATGTGCGCACAGGCCATACGCACTAGGCTTATCCAAACACGGGCTTAACGACAACACAAAAGAACAGAGCAGCCTGATATGATTTTACAAATAGAAATTTACTGTTTGATAAAAAGCAGAATCCCTCAGTCAAAATAATATCCATGTAACATGAGTGCACAGTATTGCTGTCATGTGCAAACTTAACTTTGAAACATTACTTTCATTTCCATTTGAACAGAAGAATATCTCAGTCAGGGTAATATCCACAAACTGTTGTAAACATATGTACATTGTTGCTGGCAACTATGTTTCAGCGTTAATCTCATCTAATGAGATGGATGCGCGCTATGCGCGGAACACAGCAAGTCCATTCTCGGTTTAATTGTTGAGACGGCCGCACGGAGATCATCCTCCACATTTAGACGTGATCTGTATTTATTTTTAATATATGTCAGTGCAGAGAAAGTTTTTTCGCACAGGTATGTGGAGCCAAACGGCGTCAGTACGTCCATCGCGGCCTTGGACAGCTGTGGATATTCCCTCTCGACTGAAATCCAGAACTCAGCAAGCGTCTTGGAATTAAAATCTGTCTTTAAAGTGCGGTCACATGACATTTCAATCAGTGCGTCCTCCATGCCGGCTGACAGATGACTTCCGGTGGTTACAGTGAATGGTGATTTTATCCAGTCATATTGTTCCGGAGCCGTTTCCTCAGGGAAATACTTGTCAAAGTGTTCCAGGAGGGCTTGAAGGTGGGTAGTTATAGACGTCTTCACAATGTGAACACTCAGATCATTTTCTTCCATGAATTCGTCCAGCTCATTAAACATGTCAATCCTTCCCATTTCAACTCGTGCAGTCCAGCGATCCACTTTTCTCTTGAATGCGGATTTTATCACTCATTGACATGATGCTTGTGTTTTCACCTTGCAGTGACAGGTTAAGTCCATTCAGTCTGTCAAAAATGCAAGACAAATACGCTAGCCTTGTTAACCAGTCAGGGTCAGTCAGGTGGTCAGCGAGCTGGGACCCATGCTCCATCAGAAATAAGCGCACCTCGTCCCGCAGCTCAAACAGGCGGCTGAGAACATTTCCCCGCGAAAGCCATCTGACTTTTGTGTGGAACAGCAGGCCCTCGTGCTGCGATCCCAGTTCGTTGCAGAGAGTGGCAAACAGCCTGGTGTTGAGTGGACGCGATTTAATGTGGTTGACAACCACATTGCAGTTTTTTATTGCAGTCTCAAGAACACTTTTCAGCTCTGGGTTTTACTCGCAAGAGCCTCTCTGTGGATAATACAGTGCGTGAATTTTATGTGGTGTGCCACTTGTAAGACTCTTGCTTTAAGTCCTTTCTTTTTCCCCAGCATTGCTGCAGCACCGTCTGTACACACACCTATGCATTCATCCCAGGACAGTCCCTCTTCTTTCAGTTTGTTGTCAAGTTTTGTGAAAATGTCCTCGCCTGTGCATGTTCCCTCCAGCGGGGCGCAAAATAGCAGGTCCTCGTTAAGTTTTCCATCAAAACTATATCTAACGAAAACAAGCAGCTGGGCACAGTTTGATACATCCGTGGATTCGTCTAACTGTAAAGCATATTTCCCTTTCTTCACTCTGTCAATCAGCTGACTCTTTATCAACGGTATTAACCAACGTTTCATTTTGAAAAATCATCCAAAAGTCATCAATGAGCTAGTTCAGAGAAAATCTACTGGTCCGCTTTGTGATGTTTACTGTGGAGCCGTAAAGTGACCTGACACCTGCAAATTATGCTATCGTTAATCTGTCGTAATCACCTCAGGAGGAAAATCTGTAGTTTTATTTTAATTTTAACTACCATGTTTCATGATTTTGACAACTATGGCTGAATTCTTCTGTATTTAATTTTTTCCAAATTTATTTTATTATTATTTTATTATTTTATTATTTTATTTTTTTATTATAATTTATTTTATCATTTGATTAATGGAAATCATTCCGCGACCCACCCCTCGGCGTCCCGCGACCCCCCGGGGGATCGCGACCCCCGCTTTGGGAACCCCTGCTCTAGAAGATGGTGCTCCTAAACGGATTTAATGCACACGTTCATCCACATAAGCACAACCACTAATTTCTTGAACTAAAGAAATCTGTAAATTCCATAAAGACAATTTCACCAAACTTCCTGTCATTCCAGAGTTTTTGCTGCAATCTCATGTGCTGATGTGTCAGTTTTTGTGTCATTTTGTGTCGTAGTTTGTGTAGGTATAGTGGATGGCATAGTTATGTTAACACATGTTATCACCACTGGCCCTGTGTACTGGGCACCTCTCTCTTTATTATGGCTATTTGTTTAACAGCCATCTGCTCATTTGGTAAGTCATTACAATTCTTACAGATATTGTATGAACAGACAGTTGCTCCTAATGGTGTACGTTACATGGCATCTATGTCTTAGTGAGGATCTTGCATAGTCAAATTAATTCAACAAGTTTTTAATGGAAAAATGTTTTTAATTCAACCTTTTTTAAATCTTGAAATGCCTTTAAACATCAAGGATATCTGCCTAAGCTCAAGTAAGCTTGCAAATGCAAAGGGGTGCAAGATGCAATATTAAGGCTAAGTGTGACAGTTTCTCTCCAGAAGTTGAAAATAAAACAAAGTAATACCTCAGTTATTACATTATTGGCTCAGTTATTACATTTTCAAAGGATTTTTGGTAACGCTTTATATTAAGGTCCTTGTAATAAACCTTAGTCAATATGTAATCAGACCCTTATTAACATTAATTTGTGTTAATAAGACTATCAATAAGTGTTAATAATAACATAATAAACATGTTTATTGTGAGTTTATAAGACTTTTAAGCACTTATAAGAAACTGGTTAACTATTTATTGATTACTTAATAACATTAGTTATGGTCTCATGAGTTTCTTATAGTTGTTAATAAACGCATTACAAACCCATTTATTGAGTCTTACATGTCAGTTTTTTTTTTTTCTTATATGTCAGTTAAACCTTTACTAAGCATTTTTTATGCTAATTACGGTGAATAAATCCTTTATTAAACTGCTAATTATGCATTTTGCAGGTACGGGATCTAAAGCGGAACCATGCTTATTAAGGTTAATGAGTCCTTTATTAAACTGCTAATTATGCATTTTACAGTTAAAGGATCTAATGCGGGAACCATGCTTATTAAGGTTAATAAGTCCCTTAATATACACTTCTTAACAGTTATCACACGGCTCTTCTCAATGCTGTGGAACTCTCCGTTCACTTGCATGGGCCTTCACAACTTCCGGCAGTGAATTATATTTGATAATTTACCATTGCTAAGCATATAATGACCGCTGTCAAGGAAGGTGGATTTTGTGATCTTTCGTATCACTCCGCAAGTAGTCCGGTAACTTATCAACCCAAGCGTACTCGATTCCTAAGCGACGTCAACGTCTTTGTTAGTGATTGACCGATATATCGGCCAGCCGATATTATCGGCTGATATTTGCATTTTTTAAGTGTATCGGCATCTGACGTTTTTTTTCGCCTTTTTAAATTTTTTTTTAATACAGTTACAAAAACAGACAGTACAATTAATGTTCTTTTTTTAATTTGAGACTTAACATTTGTTATCATCATTGGGTAATTTTTATGATGTAAATGGAGGGAGCGAAAGCAGTATCGGCTCAAAATATCGGCTAAAGAAAATCGGTATCGGTGTATCGGTAATCGGCTAAGACTGATGGAAAAAAATCGGTATCGTATCGGCCCTAAAAAATTCATATCGGTCGATCCCTAAAAAGCATAATTATTAAAGTATCTGAATTGTTTTATTATGTTGGCAAGCAAGAAGTAGAATAAACGGGATAATCACCTCAAGCTCGTGGAAGGTTGCCGTGGGTAAGCCGTCCACGAGCCGGGCATATCAAACGGTTTATTGCCCTGCCTCTCTGTGATTATCCCTTTCTTATTGTACAGCACAGATTCCATATATACACAGTGGGGCAAAAAAGTATTTAGTCAGCCACCAATTGTGCAAGTTCTCCCACTTAAAAAGATGAGAGAGGCCTATAATTTTCATCATAGGTATACCTCAGCTATGAGAGACAAAATGAAAAAAAAAAAATCTAGAAAATCACATTGCCTGATTTTTAAAGAATTTATTTGCAAATTATGGTGGAAAATAAGTATTTGGTCAATAACAAAAGGTCATCTCAATACTTTGTTACATGCCCTTTGTTGGCAATGACAGAGGTCAAACGTTTTCTGTAAGTCTTTACAAGGTTTTCACACACTGCTGCTGGTATTTTGGCCCATTCCTCCATGCAGATCTCCTCTAGAGCAGTGATGTTCTTGGGCCTTCGCTGGGCAACATGGACTTTCAACTCCCTCCAAAGATTTTCTATGGGGTTGAGATCTGGAGACTGGCTAGGCCACTCCAGGACCTTGAAATGCTTCTTACGAAGCCACTCCTTCGTTGCCCGGGCGGTGTGTTTGGGGTCATTGTCATGCTGAAAGACCCAGCCACATTTCATCTTCAGTGCCCTTGCTGATGGAAGGAGGTTTTCACTCAAAATCTCACGATACACGGCCCCATTCATTCTTTCCGTCACACGGATCAGACGTTGGCAGAAAAACAGCCCCAAAGCATGATGTTTCCACCCCCATGCTTCACTGTAGGTATGGTGTTCTTTGGATGCAACTCAGCATTCTTTCTCCTCCAAACACGACGAGTTGAGTTTTTACCAAAAAGTTCTATTTTGGTTTCATCTGACCATATGACATTCTCCCAATCCTGTTCTGGATCATCCAAATGCTCTCTAGCAAACTTCAAACGGGCCCGGACATGCACTGGCTTTAGCAGGGGGACACGTCTGGCACTGCAGGATTTGAGTCCCTGGCGGCGTAGTGTGTTAGTGATGGTAGCCTTTGTTACTTTGGTCCCAGCTCTCTGGAGGTCATTCACTAGGTCCCCCCGTGTGGTTCTGGGAGTTTTGTTCACCGTTCTTGTGATCATTTTGACCCCACAGGGTGAGACCTTGCGTGGAGCCCCAGATCGAGGGAGATTATCAGTGGTCTTGTATGTATTCCATTTCCTAATAATTGCTCCCACAGTTGATTTCTTCACACCAAGCTGCTTACCTATTGCAGATTCAGACTTCCCAGCCTGGTGCAGGTCTACAATTGTGTTTCTGGTGTCCTTTGACAGCTCTTTGGTCTTGGCCATAGTGGAGTTTGGAGTGTGACTGTTTGAGGTTGTGGACAGGTGTCTTTTATACTGATAAGGAGTTCAAACAGGTGCCATTAATACAGGTAACGAGTGGAAGACAGAGGAGCCTCTTAAAGAAGAAGTTACAGGTCTGTGACAGCCAGAAATCTTGCTGGTTTGTAGGTGACCAAATACTTATTTTCCACCATAATTTGCAAATAAATTCTTAAAAAATCAGACAATGTGATTTTCTGGATTTTTTTTTTTCATTTTGTCTCTCATAGCTGATGTTTACCTATGATGAAAATTACAGGCCTCTCTCGTCTTTTTAAGTGGGAGAACTTGCACAATTGGTGGCTGACTAAATACTTTTTTGCCCCACTGTAAGTATAGATTGCAGACATGCAAGAAACAATTGTGATTTTAGTAATGGCGGTGCCTGTTCTCCAGTAGAGCTTTACGACCATAACACAGCCTTATTACGGTGTGATTGAACTGGACTGAACCTGGTCAAAGCACATTTATATGATGAATGCAATTTTTCCGGCCCACCCAAGCTGTGAGAGATTGGCCACAGCTTACCTCAATTAAACACATCCATGCATTTTTCTGTTTGTAGTTATAGTGGCCAGGATAGTGTAGAGACTATGCTGTTTGATGCCATCAAATATCAATTTGATCCCTCAGGTATGTACTGTATGCGTCCTTGAGATAGATACTTATCTAAGAATTTTAGCAATGGGAATGAATTAGCAAGGTCTAGGTGGTAAACATACCTTTATAATTGCAAACCAGTCTAGCAGATACTCTCAGTAACGTCCCAATTATTTTAAAACGTCTTTGATATTATTGCCATAGCTCTTGTAGTTTGAGTGGTTTGTCAAGGCAATTATTTACTCTGGCCAATGAGAAGGCTGCATCAGTGAGTGTGACCCAAGCTTGTCATTATAGCCTACATCCATGGTCCCAAGCCCATCAATACATTTTATTCTCTTCTATTTCTCTTGTCTTTGTTAGAGCTGCAGTTATGCAGTGTATTGTATTTTTTGTGCATTTTTTGTTCAAGCCTAGATTGTGGATTTTGGTTAAGGGACAGTGGATTTTTATGGTTATTTTTGAAATCGTTTATCTGCAAAAAGGAAGAAAAAAAACGTTCCTGGGGGCGGGACCATTTGGCTCTAAACCTGCATGCTCTCTGCTGACGTTCATTCCAATCACATGTGCCGTTGACCGGGCTGTGATCCGACCTCGGTGATGGAAAAACTGAACATGTTTTATGTTCTTCTTCTCTGGAATCCCGTTGAGTGAGAGGGCAGGTGTAGCTTGAGTGTAACCACTCAAGTTGTTGTCATGTGATGTGCACTGCCTTGGTCATTTTACTTGACGCAGCCAGAAGGCAGCCCCACAGGTTTGAATTATGGCAGGATACTGGCTCCATACACAGCCAAGGTAATAGTTACTCGTGGTAATTTGAGTCAACTCTGGAGGAATGGTAAGTCATTTTGATGAGATATCATGTTCTATATGTTCTACTATTCGTCTGTTAAATATATAGCCATAATCTACCCACCTAACACACAATGTTTTCTTACTATTTTTTGTTGCATAAAGGTGTTGCTAAAATTGTCGTTTTGATAACTTTAGCCTGAAACCAATACGCTACCTGACGTGTATTGCAATTTCCCAACTATTGTCAATATATCACCTCCCTTTTTTTCGACTTTATTAAAATCCATATAATCATTATAACAAGACTCCAGGGTAGACTGCCTGGGACTCTTCTATGACACCCGGGCCATTATTCTGTCCCCATTGAAGGTACAAACTATGTGATGAAGACTTTATGGTATGCAGGGAGGGTTTGGAGCTCTCTCAGGGCGATCACAGGGGGGATTATGGTGTGGTGTACAGGTACTTGCCTTTCTGTCTCTTTTTTCTCTTTTGGGTGGGCATGGCTTGTCTGTCCTTCTCAGCTAACTGTGACATGTTTGGCCATTTGGGGGTGGGCAGTGTAGTGATGGTTGTCCACAGTTTCCTGCCCTGTAAAGGCTTCCCCGAGCTCAACTCAATCCATTAGTGTTTTGAGCCCGGTGTTTGTTTGTGTGTGTGTGTGTGTGTGTGTGTGTGTGTGTGTGTTTGTGTTTGGCGGGGGGGGCTAACAATTTTATGTAGGGTTCTATGATTTTTATTAGCTTCTTGATCCTGTGGAAGTGGTTGACGGCGTTTCTCAGTTATGGGGAGCGTCAAGAGGACAGCGTTTACATGTTCATCAGTCAGCTGTTTATCTGGCTGATTGTTCTGGCCCTCTGATGGCAGGCTATGGAGGACAGGTTACCTAAGTACATGAGCCTTTTGGAAAAACTTTGGATAGGCTGTGAAGTTCATCCAGCTGTTCTGAGCCTACCAGTGCTACTGGGATCTTGGGGTCCATCTCAGCTCGGAAAGTGAGACATTGAGAAAGTCCCAAAAGTCTCTGACATGGCCCTGAATGCGTACATCATTGATACGCATAAAAATGGCATTGTTTTTGTCTGCAAGAGAACGCTGGAAGAGGAAATGTCTGCAGATACTTCGGTGTCTGCTGCGAGTTCATAGACGGCTTGTATTGGGCTTGGATGGGTTGTGAGAGCGCTCTTGAAGACATCAAAAGCATTGCTTTGCTTTAGGCCGCACAACCACACAATGTTTCTGTTTAGTTACTCTCTGAGGGGCCTGTATGGGGGGATGTGTTCGCCTAGGTGGTCTACTAGTCCCAGGAACCGCCTCACTTCACTTCACATTTGAGAGAGGTAGTTGTCAATGTGCTGCACCTTTCTCTGGGTCTGTTTGGACCCTATGTCCATCTGTAATCTGATCAAGAAATATCATATCTCCTCCAATTCAAACTTTGCTTTCAAGGTCCGGCCTGCCAGTTCTAGACGTTCTAGAAGCGTGAGCAGGCGGTCATCATGGAGCTCCTGCGTGGGAGCATGCAGGAGGACTTGATCCATCTGGCACACTACTCCCTCCAGATGTAAATTGTGTGACGCTACTTTTCAGTACAGTAGTACTAGCAATCTGCTGTACCACATCAAGATAAAGCACCTGGGGGCCATGACCAAGGATGGCTCTCTCCAAGACCCTCACCCAGTTGGTGTGAATGCTTTTGACCGATATGCTGCCGGTCAGTGTGGTAGAGGAGGGGGGATTTAAAGAGCTAGTTCGGTGCCTTGAGCCAGAGTACGTCATGGCATCGGAAATGCGGCGCGAAAGCTCATTGAGTCAATGGATCGCCGAACTATTAGGAAAGCAACACTTTCTTAACCGGTTAGTTACCGGTTAATGTGTGTCGGCCTATCGAAAGCAAAAGGGTTTGGGTTAGGGAATCTCAGTGTTGTCTGTGCTGGCGACCATTCATAGTGCCACTAGAGCATGGCGTTTCAAGAGAGGAGTGCGGAGGCCTTTGAACACTTCAATGTCTTGTTAATTGGAAATCTTCCGCCTGGAATTCACTTTGTGATACCATGATAGGAACTTGAACGATTTTCCTACATCTCATACATTCCTTTACTGCACCCCTTTGGGTGTTATATCTTACTATGGCCACACTCATATGACATCAAACTAAATGGTGTAAATGTTTCTATTGGGAAACTTATAATATACATTCTAATTGGGTGTTGAAAACTTTTAACATTTTGCATTGGACACCTAATAATCTGACATACACTTTTTCAAAGTTCAAAACGTTTAATTTTAGATGTTAATCATAATGGTTTGCAACGTATATACATCGTCCATCCAACAGTTTATTGAGTGCACAGGTTGAGCCTCATGTTTATACTTTCCTAGCAATATGGCTCAGGCCGTGGAGCGGGTTGTCTGTTAAACAGAGGGTTGCTTGCTCGATCCCTGGCTCCTGCTAGCCGAGTGTCAAGGTGTCACTGGGCAAAACACCTAACCCTATCTGCTCCATATGAACTAGCTGTTGCGTATGAATAAGTTAATGTGAGGTAATATTATCTAAGCGCAATCGGTTCTTTATTCCATTTTTCCCATTATATACATTTTGTTTGCATTTATTTGAATGTGTACACATTTGTACACAGTCGTTACTTTTCCATCGTGTTCACAGTTGGGGACAAATAATGATTAAAAAAGCTAGTTTTTTCATCCACCCTTGCACATTAACCACCTTTAATTGGGACCTTTATGCACTTTACCTTTATACAAATAAAGTATATACCTTTTATATACTATCTATGGTATATACATGTGAACACAAATGTATTTTGCTGCTATAACTGGAATATCCGTTCAGGGATATTCCATCAATATTGTAAATAAAACACCATGCCTATAAAAGCTAGAGTTTGAGGTTTCGAGAGAAGATGGTGCTATAAAATTGAAATACACATTTGAAATGCAATGCAAATTAGAGAGCAGGAAGTAAAACAGACAACGAAACCTCCTTAGTCGATTTACTTTTGTTGGGTAATCTGTTTTTATATGTGTGTCTCCAGATGCATAAGATATTCAGATACTCTTTGGTACTGCTGCATCTTGGTTCCTGCTTGGTAACATGGTATGTCTGGTTCATCCACCCCTGCATGGACGTGGTCAAGACTAAATCACTGAAGAGAAGGTGGTAAGTAGATGTTGAGACATTTCACTAGGATAAATATTCTGAGCAATGTTTCACACACAGCAGTTACTTAGTTACGTGCAACTGCATTTTGTTGAAATATGTGCAAGAATCTGCATTATATGGAATAATGAATCAGTAACTAAACAAATCATAAATAATGCTTGAATCTCTCAGTATTTTTGTTAACAAAAACGACTTTCAATACACGTTTGACAAGCTTACTATTGTTGCTGTAAGACAAATAAATACTGGTGTGCCTTGTCAAACTGGTTGCATGTGTGGGGGTGATCCTGAGACGACTGCATGACAGAACTGTAACAAGCTTTTCTGGTTGATATAAGTGAACTAATCTTACTACCTCCAGGTCGCCCCCCCCTAGTCTAGTCCTCCCCCCGGCTTCCTGCTTCTGCCTTAATGACTCGTACATTCTGGAGAACAGCATTCCTAGAGACCGGTTGGCAGACATTCTGGAACGACGGGGAAAGGAGTACAAGAAACACCAGGCCAGGTACGCACCGCCACCAGTACCAAGGACATTGGAATCGGATGAGACAGGGGGATGGCAAGGGAGGAAAAAAAATGTTGAGAGAGGAATTATTTGATTCATTCAATTATATCTGAAATAATTGTATAAATGTGTTAAATGTGTTAACTTCCTAGTTGATGGTTAATCTGTTTAAATGCTAGGGAATTGATTTTTGTAGATTATTGATAAAAGTGCTTATGAATTGTATTGGTTCATTGATTAATTAATTTGTGCATTCTTTCCATCTCCTGTGTCCAGGAAAAGCTCGAGTTTGAACACACTCCTCTTAGCTCCATCCAACTCTCCACTGCAGTATCCCATTCAGGGTTTCACAGTTCGCCCCATGATCCCCACTCTCATTCCAGGTACAGCATGCACTTCGGTGGTTCAATAGCATAGGCTACATTTGACACATTTTGAAATGTGTAAAATGTAAATTTGTTGTAGAGCTGCAGGCAGAACGTTGATTCACTGAACCCCTCCTTGCTCTCGCTCTCTCTCACAAACACATTGACACTAAACCTGTTAGTGAATTGTTCCTCCTCTTGCATGCAGGTTCTGAATCAAAATGAGATAATTCAATGGCAATTCACGAATGGCTAGGGAATGCACCGCACTCTGTATCGCCAGAGTCACATCAAATATATACATCACCACAAGGGATGTCACTGATCATTCATCTTCAATGGTTGTCTGAAGAATATAGCCCTTAATCACAGTTACAGTCTCAAAGGGCTTAAGATACCATATATAAGTATATATATATATATATATATATAAGTATGAAACCTCCTACACCTAGGCCCCCTGAGGGCAAGAAAGAAATCTTGAGAAGGAATGCAGACGCCCTAACTATCCCTGGAAGGGCTTGTTCGTGTATACAAGCAAACATTTTAAAAAATTTAGTGACTAAAAATAAATGGAAATAGTTTCTATGGTGATGGGGTGCTGACTGGTTAATCTATCGGGGGAGTCCAAGCATGCAGTCATGGATGCACACCAAACGTGTAGATAACTGCTATTTGGTAGTGTTGCATTGTTTGTATATTGCTTGATTTCAGCCATAAAGTTAAGCCCCCCCCCGCCCCATGTCAGCTACCACCGCAAATAAAATACAATTATGTGGGAAACAGAGCAATGTACTCTATGTAATGTAACTCTTTCTGTATAATAGTATAATAGTTTCTACCTTAAATATATTCTTGTTTCAGGTTTAGCAGTGCACTCAGAGCCATCAAGTAGCTACAAGGTTGGTAGACAATGTGTGGTGTACCTTTCCCTGGTTCTCTGTTACAGCCTATTTCTGACCAGCATTAACGCATGTCCCCTCACAGAATCAAAGCGTACTTATGAAGTAATAGTTGAAATGTCCTTTCTATCCCTTTCATGACATTTGCATTTGGGTCGGTTTCAAAAAGCATACAAATAAATAAAATATAGAATGAAATGGCACGATTAGGCAAAAATGTATGAACCACAATGCAAATATAATTAATGTGGAATATGATGTCAGTTCAGTCTGAGAGCTCTGGTTTTAGACTTAGTGGGGTTGCTTTAGGCTTAATGTTGTGCTAAGGGTTCAAATAGCTCTGGAGGAATATCCATATGTGTGTAATGTAGTAAGCTTGTATATTTCATGATTATATTATCATCAAACAATCAATACAATTATTGTTCATGGACTTGACCAATAATGTACGTATATTATGAAATTCAGATGGGGCGCCAGTATGCCAATTCCCCACACAATGGGAAATTGGCAAACACACTAAACACACCTTTCCCTGTGTTTAACAGGTATCACTAAATGTTGCCAAAGGTGTGCTCCGTCTAGGGACCCCAAGTGAAGCAGAGAGTGTCGAAGGTGATTTATGAACCCCATCATTTTTTACATTGTTCCAATGTGTAACTTAAGTTCTTTTGATTGGGATTGACTTGTATGAAACCTAATTTGTGAGAAAAAATAAACTAGGTGGTGGGAAGAATCTGCTGATCTTGGAGACGGAGAGCTTAGAGGAACTCAACAGACTTCTTGCGAAAGTCACCTACACCAGCACAGAGTACCACATACACACCAGAGACCTGGGTACTCTAAAACCTTCTCGATTGATTTAGAACAAGAAACATCTGACTGAGATGTACTTCATTACGATGTCATTGAAACTAAACTTAGGTCGAAGAAAATAAGATTTAGTCATTTTCTAATGTCAATGAAATGTTTCCATTTGCAATCAAATCCATCTGTTACTTCGGTATCAAATGTTATTTGGGTCAAACTTATTTTAGGTTGGAGAAAAACCAACAAATTCATTTTTTTTTTGCAGTTGACCTCATGTTTGAGTATCACCAAGCTGTGTTCCCCATTATCATTCGGCAACCTTCCCTACCTGTCTACTACGACATGGGAACAGGTACAAGTACAAAAGCCTGTCCTTACATATCATCCGTTTTTACCTTTTAGTACCGTCATAAACCCTTACCTTCTACCTACCTATCTCTGGCCGTCCTCTTCTCCTTACTCACAACCACAAACCTACCCAAACAAACTCTGTCTCTCCCACAGACATTAGCCATTGTGTGACAGTCACCACCAAGACCTTCATGCGATACAAGGAGTTGAGGGTGCTAATAGGAAGCCTCAGACGCTACTACAAAGACATGACGCTCATAGTGGCTGATGACACCTTTGAACCAGAAAACATCACAGAAAATAATGTTCTGCAATTCATCATGCCCGGGGGCCAGGTAGGCGTTTATGGCAAGCATGCACACACAAAGGGCCTTCGAATTACCCCCTTCTTGAGTGGCAGAGAGCCGATCAAAAATAATTTGCCGTTGCCATACCACTAGACACCATAGATACAAGTGACAAAATGACTTACTACCCCTGAATACAGATTCTTGTAATAGAGATCAGAAGTAAACAAAAAGGCAGATACAATATAACAGCTTAGGTACTTGTATAACTATTGCCTTGCTGTCGGAGTTATGGGCTACTGTTGATGTAGCCTACCCATTTTGCCGAATGAAATGTTACATTTTACATACATTTCTTTAACAATGTTTAGTTCATAAATAAATATATGAACATACACATTAAAAAAAAAGGTAATATGAGATTCAACTGTAACTTCTGTAGCTCTAACAAAGAAAATCATTGTGGATGAAGATGGTGGAAGAACATTATCTGTCATGGCCTAACTCTAAAACTATATAATAAATATAGAAATAATTGTCAATGGCCAGATACATTTGAATTAAATATTAATTTAAGTTCAGGCGACAACATAATACACATTGAATTAGACTATTTAGCCTTTTTTACAATGATAATATTGGGGACCACATTGAAATTCAGGGGAATGCTTTTTTTTCAACCATACATCAAAACAACTTCAATTAGATTCAAAATTGAGTAGATAGGACAAACTTGTAGTAGTGCTTGTATGTAGGCTAATTCAATGCTTAAATTATTATTTTTTTAAAGGCAGACAAAAGACAAGAAAATGACAATTATAGCCCCTACATTTCGGAAATGATAGGAATGCAAAAACACATGCAATCACACATGGGATGAAAGGCATTTTCCGGTGCTGAGCTGTTCTATGAAAATGGTTGAATGTTACTGTTGAAGAGAGGCCTCTGGATGAAAAGGTAACACATTTTAAAAGATTGACACAGTATCACACTACAGAAACATCCCTTCCACAGGGCTGGTTTGCTGGCAGAACCCTGGCTGTCTCTCAAGTCACCACCAAGTACTTTCTTTGGGTGGATGACGACTTTCTATTCACTGAGAAAACAAAGATAGAGGATCTGGTGGAGGTGATGGAGGCAACACCAGAGTTGGATGTGGTGAGAATCACATTATTCATAGACTAATTATGTTAGATATATTTTTTGATAGTAGTAATAACTAGAAAATGCATTTCCTTCAGAAAATGCGGTGAGTTCTGCAAAGCGAGGTTGAAAATATGTTTTAATAAAGCCGCATAGTTTAAATGAAAGAAATGTTGAATGGCTTAAATCAAGTGAAAAGATTTGAACACTCTAAATGGAGTAAACAATGTAAACATGCACACCATTTAAATGTAAAATGAGAGAGTTGAACCAATAGCTAAAGTGATAAAGTCTGAATACATTTGAGATCAAATACAGAAGTTAAAGTTTGAAATGGTTAAATCAGGTCAGATCATGCACTCGAGAAAACCTAATTAATGGTGTCACAGTTGTGTGTGTGTGTGTGTGTATGTGTGTGTGTGGGTCATCACTTGAAACCAGGAAAAGTTTGTTATTGACGTTATCTATCCTTAAAAGAGGAACGGTCTCTATAGGAGAACATTTGTGGAATGAACAGGGTACCAACATTTGTGGAGAATAAGAAAGAAAGGATAAAGCCTAAGAATAACAATATTTGAGGCCTGCTTGCCGCACACATTTGGTTATTTATTTTTTTCTCGTTTTCATGGCTGGAAAATTTACTTTTCCGGCCATGAAAACAATGAATAATGGGAAATGTTATTCATTGTTTCACAACAGGTTTTGGCTATTCTCTATGGAATTTTTCATAGATGGACTTGACCAATTGTTGGTTGCAACGTTAAAGTACATAGAGAGATTGTGTTGGGGACCCCCGTTTGTATGGGTAGAGGCTAGGTGCTTCCTACATATCCGGTGTACTTGAATAAAGAATGAGCAGGTGTGAGGTTATAATGTCTCCTTATCTTTCATAGGTTGGCGGTTCAGTGGATGGAAACCAGTTCTACTCCTCCATCTCCTACGAGGAAGGCGATGGAGTCACTGGAGGCTGTTTGGACAAGAAGACCGATCGCCATTTCCACTCATTACCTAATTACCCACATTGCTACCTCGTCAGTGCGGTGGTCAACTTCTTCCTTGCGCGTACCGATTCTGTAAAAAGGGTTAGATTTGACCCCAAGCTGAAGAGAGTGGGACATACAGGTAGGACACTTTTTTTTTTTGGTGCAGTATATGTTCTTCACACCGCTTTGCAAAGGCTTAGTGCTACCTTTCATTTGAAGCTCCCAAAATGGATGGATTGCCATTTTGTAGATTTTGTTTGTGCCTATAAAAGACTTGGTCAGTCACACAGCGATAATTTGAAAATTTATCAATGGAATCCATCTTTATGGTACAGCCGCCGTCGGCTCTCCGGCCCACCCTTAACATTCCATCATTGTTTTCTCTATTCTCTATAGAATTCTTCATAGATGGACTTGGCCAATTGATGGTTGCAACATGTAGCCATGTTTCCATTGGACATCAGATGAGAGTGTATTACCCCAAGTACAAAGAAATCAGATCCCCTACACATGAGGATGAGGAGGCAAAGAGACGGCTGCACCACTACAAAAACTATTTCAAATGCATCAGCTTGGAATAAGAAAACAAAGAAAAGTTTACATGGGAGAGACGCCGATAGATCCATCAGAGAAGAGAAAGTCCACCTTTGGGGTCAGGTCAACTTACGGCCATAAATTATAACTCAAGCAAATAATACTGACCAGTTCCATCGGTTCTGCAGAATTCCTCCTCATCTTTGAAAACATCTGAAGACCCAACTCTTCCCAGAATCTCACCAACTGATTTTGGAACGAAGATATACTATCTCTAAAGACAAAGATATATATATATATATATGTATATATATATGTATATATATATATGTATATATATATATGTATGTATATATATGTATATATATGTATATATGTATATATATATATATATATAACAGGCTATGAAGCGCACTAAAGCCCCAAGTTGGTTGCTGTGTTTGAGACAAATGTTTTAATTTCTTACACAGTATATGGGGCACAGTTGTAGTTGATAACATCAGCAACCCAAGGAAATCGCATATATTATCTTTATTGACTAGTTTCATTGAGTGTAATTTGAATATTTGCAGCTTTAGAAAATATATCTGAAGCTGTTCCATAACATTTTATTCCCTACAAGCCAATTTTTTCTAAAAGGATATGAACACAAATCCAATCACTTATCCATAGTTCTTAATCTGTTCTGAAGTCACACTCAACAGAAAATGGCAGGAAGACAGCATAATTGACCAGCCATTCTACTGAGTGATTTATTTCAACACAACGGTAAAAACAATTAGAACAAGCTTAGGAGAGAACACTAGAAGGGAGCTTCCAAGAGTTATTCATTTATTTTGTGGCAATATCCCTCTTTGGTGCTGGCTGGGCTGCAGTATAGGCCAGCAGAGTTCATCTTTCCAACAGGCATGGTTGTCATTTTCAAGCTAGGTGACCACTAGGTGGTGCTTCAGCCCGTCATTTTATTGTATCATTATTTTTTAAACCCATGTCTCAAAGAAAATGGTCATTCACATTGTGACATTTTCAATTTAACGCAAGTTAAAGTATTTCGAGACACCAACCGTTTTTCTTTTGAGCCCAGCCCGCCAGTTAGACTTGAACCTGCCTGACATGTTAAACAATGTAGGGAGGGTGGCATTATTCCAGACCGGGGCTGAACAGTCAACAGAGGAGGCTGAAGTCTTGTTTGGGAAGGCCAAGAACGATAGCTTCTACATTCTCTGCATTACGCAAATGCCTCCTCCCTGATGATATTATAGCCGTCAACCTCCTGCCAGTTTCGACTGTCCGTCATCACTGCATAGGACATACTGAAACTGCACACAGGCCTTTTAACAGCAAGAATACAACCTATGGGTTGAGCAGCAGATTATATTACACAATCACAAGCGTTCAGGTTTTTGAAGCAAAAAAGAAAGATAAGGAAAGAACACGGTATAACCGTAACCTATTTGGTCCAATCTTTTGCTGAATGGCCTAAGTAAAGAAAACTATTGATTGGGGAACAATCACTGTAGCAAGTAATTAGGCTTGGGAGGCATCTATTTTTCCCTAACTACCTGACATTTCAACGGGGCATACAGTATGTTATGTTCAAAAATAGATAGAAAAAAAACTAAAGATGAGCTGCTGGTGATAGAAGTCATTTTAGCAAGTGTGACATTGTCTTGCTACAAAGCTGTGTGTTTAATATGAAACTTGTCAACTTCGACAAGTCCTGCTCTGTTTAACATACGTATGACCTATTGAATAATGAATGGATAGGACATATGTGCCCTTGCATAGAATCGGTTCAAATCTCAACAAAGAGGACTAGTGCACTCATCTTTCTTTTAAAAGTGAGCGATGGATTCTACCGATGTACTCATATGGAGAGTAAGTTGAACCTGTATTATATACAGTCTATGTGCTTTACACCCACAACGGAGCACCACAGGCAATTTTTTTACCTGTTTTTTGCTGTTGAAGAGCAGCGGGATTCACTTCTAAAACAGTGAGATGTATCTGGGTTATTTTAGTTAGGCTATTGTTTAGGGCAGGGTACTTTGCAACTCGCCTCCTGTGTAGAATATTGACCAAATGATGTCTCTAAAGAGTAGCGCTGCTGCCCGCCCAATCTCCTGGGCAGATATACATCGCTAGAAACAAGGGACTGCTACCGGTGATCGCCTCTTTAGTTCCCCGGTCCGGATCCCTGTAATTCGGAGCGTCAACATCTGTTGAATATCCAATATCTTTCCAACTTAAAAAATGATATACTTTCAAACTTGAGATGTGTGATTGTTTTAATACAACACCACAGCTATAAATGTATCTTTCAGTTTTGATGTCCGGACGTTCAAGGTGGGAGGGTCATTATTGAAAAACGTGTGAAATGTGAGGAATTCCGTAACTGCAGACTTTATTTTTAACTATTTTAACATATATTGATGTCGCCAAAATACACAACTCAATAAAAAATATATTCATAAGATGGCGGAAAAAAGTAGCATTCAATTTTTTTTACGGTATTTAAGATCGTAGTTTTTCTAAATACCCTGGTATACCTAATACCACCCAAGCCTACTAGAGATATCATTGAACAACCCTGCACCTTTTGAACAGAGTTTTATTCCAGAATACAATAGTGTACCTGCAAAATCGAAAGGGGAGAGGGTACCCGTCAACGTTACTGGTAGAGAATTACAACTTACCAGATGAACATAGAATTTAACAGCAATGAGCTAGCAGCTGATACCATTTTCCACGAATAGTCAATCTCTAACAGGCCATGCTCTTTGCGCTACACATCACGCCAATGGTGTGCTTAGCTGATCTTGCATTTCCATGGCTCCCGTTCTTTGATGTACCCGAAAACGTTGGCGGACATTTTGTTTTCCACTGTACAAAAACAACACAAACAAAAAAATCAACACAAGCAACACTTTACGTCATACAGCATGCAATCAATTGTTTTTTGTTGACTATTTCTAGTAGAATAAGGTGGTCACCTGATCGGTCAAGGTTGAGAGCTGCCCTGGCTGTCGGGGTCCGTCTCGGAGGAGCTGCTGTTTGAGTCCGAGTCCCCGTTGGGCTCGTCCTCCGCGGGGGTCTTCTCGCGGACCCTGAGGTGCGTGGCGCTGAGGCGAGTGAGCAGGCCCTGGTAGTCGAACCGCCCGCGCTTCTCTCCGAACGGGTCCTTTTGGAGGAGATTACACGGGTCGGCGTGAATTTTTTTTTTTGGTGTACCGAAACAACATCATGTAGGGAAAAGACACCCCATGAAAACCTTTGTCTTTTTCCACATATTTAAACATGTAGACATTTGATCTTAATTTCAACCTAATTAAGAGATGGATGTACTAACCTAATAAATAAAAACTGAAACAAATACATTTTTTAATCTTTGGAAGACGTAATTAATAGAAATGCAATTTTCTTGGGAGGAAAACGACCCAAGAAAAGTGTGGCTGTAAGGATACCCACACTTTTATTGCTGCTTATAATGCCTTCAATTAGAACGAAGTGCACCACATCACGTGCAAATGATGAGAACATCGATAGAGAGGATTTAGAGGAGCCGGTCTTATTTAAACCTGTGTCATTTAGTTAGGTCTGCTCTTGATTGTTGAAGGGAGTGGTATCACCATGGCGAATCAAAAGAGCTCTGGGGGCTTTAGGAAGAAGGTAGTAGAGGCATGAGTCTGGGAAGGGAATTAAAAGGATCTCCAAGCAATTAGAAACCAGCCAAGCCACTGTCCGGAAAAATTATTTACAAGTGGAAGACATTTAACACAACTGCCAACATGCCCAGGTCAGGCCGTCCTGGCAAGTTCAGCGCAAAAAGCAAAACTTCATCGCGGGGCTCTTGCCACAGTTGATGTCATGCATCTATTTTTAGAAAGAGACTACAGAAGTCTGATTTGCATAGAAGGTATGCTAGGAAGAAACCCTTGCCGTCATCAATGCAAAACAAAATTTTGCCCAAGAACAGTGTTGCCACAGTTACCACAGTTAAAGTAATACGATTACTGATTACTCCTTAAAATAGTAACTTAGTTACTTTACTGATTACTTGATTTAAAAAAAAAAAACTATGTTAGATTACAAGTTACATTTAGCTGCAACAACACCCCCTGCCGCCTCAAAATAAAAAATTACAACCGGCTTTGCCAATACTAACTCTCCCCCCCCCCGTGCTACACACAGTGACTTTGATGAGTAACTTTGATCTGATTACTGGTTCGGAAATAGTAACGCGTTAGATTACTCGTTACTGAAAAAAGTGGTCCGAAGTAACGCGACTGGCATCACTGCCCGAGAACACTTCAGTGCAAACCAAAACAGCATTTGAGCACAACAACCTCATACCAACTCTGAAGCATGTAGGTAGAAATGTTATTTGCTGAAGCAGTTTCTGGCCAGCTCACCATCATAGAATCCACCATAAATTGTTTATTGTACCAGAGGGTGCTTGAGGAAAATGTGAGACGATATGTCAGAAAATTGACCATGCAACATGACAATGACTCAAAACATCAGTAAATCCGTGAAAAAATGGCTAAAAGGAAGAAGTTGAGAGTTCTGGAATGGCCATGTCAAAGCCAGGATATTAATCCAATTGAGATGCTGTGGACTGATATGAAGGCTTGGGCCGTATTACAGTATACCAAGGTATTTAGAAATACCGAAGGTATTAAGTACGTCAAAAATAGAACACTCAACTTTTTTTCGACATCTTATGAAATGTTTTTTTATTATGTTGATATGTATTTTGCAAAGTTTTGAAGCAGACTATATAATTAAAAATAGTCAAAAATAAAGTCTTCGCCATTGCATTGTTGCTGAGACTGAAATAGGTTCGTTCACCAACGATTAGTGGCTGGCTTGGGTAGGGTATCAAAACAATGACACATCAAGTTTGTAATTGCGAAAGATATTGGCAGATATTGACACTTCGAATTACTGCAATCTGACCTGGGGAACTTAAGAGGCGATCACCGGTGGGAGTCCTGTGTGTCTTGTGATATATATTTGCCAGGGAGACGGTCGGGCAGCAGCACTACTCTATAGAGCAATCGTTGGGTCAATATTCCTACACAAGAGGCAAATCACAAAGTACTAGTAACACCATTAACCCGGATACGTCTCACCTTACAAAATGTCTGCGATGGATAACAAACACTGTTTAGAAGTGTATCCCACTAGCTTCACAACAGTAAAGAGCAGGTAAAAAAAAAGAGTGCCTACTCGTTAAGATTTATGGAAGAAGGGCGCTAATATCCTTTCTATTCAAGACTTGACGAAGATGGCAAGTTTCATATTAGACACACAGCATTGTAGGCTAGACAATGTCACACATGCTACAATGACTTGTATCACCAGCAGCTCAGCTTTGTTAACTTATTTTGTTACACGAATACCTTCATATACCGTATATCCCGGTGGCCTGTCAGGAAGGTATGAAAATAGAACCGCACAAGCCTAGTCTGCATGCAAGACACCACTCAAACATCACACAACTGCAAGAATTCTGCATGGAGGAGTGGGATAAACTTTCCCCCAACCAATGTCAGCCTTGTAGACCGGTACAGGAAACGTCTAATTAAGGTCATTTCAGCCAAATGGAGCAGTAGCAGCTATTAGGGGACAGGGTGTCCTTTATCTTTTTCCTCAGCAGAAATTGGCATTTTTTAAAAATAAATGATATCCAAGTAGAATCATTGTTTTTTGTTCCATTTCATAATTTCATCTCAATACATTTTTTGAAAGAAGATAATATTAATGTCCATATCTCTTAAAAAATATATTTTTCACATGACCGGAGAGGTACTGGTGTTTCTGACCTGCATGTTTTGCCCCTGTAGGTGGAGTCTCTCCTTGCACACTCCTTCATAGAAGTCATAGTACTCCAGGAAAGACTTCTCCATCACACCCCTAAAGATGAAATTCACATAAACGTACAGGTATCACTGAATGTCCACATGGGCAATTTCCACAGAAGTCCACACTTAGACATCTAAGATGGCCAATTATAACCAGTGATCCAGCGAGCGAAAAAAAAACCTCACAAGAATTGATGCTCTCTAAGCCAAAAAAAACGCTTTCTGTGCAGCATCATGTTCTCAGCAAGTTAGATGGCCTTGTTGTTTATCCTTGCTACAAATCTAGAAATAGGTTTTGCACGATAGTCAAGTAGAAATAGGCTGTGTCTTTATATTGACCAGTGGACATTGAGTGCGTTTATATCATTGCAAAGACGTTTGTTATGTATGTAATTATATAACATAATTGAAAAACAAATTACTTAGGCAAGGGAGAAAATTAATGCGAAGAAGAGGAAACCCACAAAAGAATAACAATAGGTAAAGGGAGTGATAGCATCAATGTTTCAGGTCTCACCACAGAGCTTCTGGACAAGGTATTTTTCCATCCAGCATATCACAAACGGCCACCCTCATGTTCTCATGTCGGATACACTCGTTGTAGTTCTTACGGTCTCCTGGGTGTCGCTCCTAAGACAGACAGAGACCGACACACAGGGTGCAACCAGACATAGAAAAAGACAATGAGTTTATTCATGCATAAGACTTGCAACAACAGAGAGGCTACCCGGCTAAATAGATGCACTATTTGCTCATATCCGCCATGAGCAGTAGGAGACCATCCTCATCCCACGAGTTCAATTCTCCGTTTCTTGCCGAAGAACAGTCGGTACCCTACAGCGTGTTTGAACCACTTTGGATAAACAAAAAAGGGGACGGACCAATGATCGCAAGGAGGAGAGCGTTTAAGTAAATGACAAAGCAAGGAGTGCCGCAGAATTTCAACAACAATGGTAACAATGGGAAACCTTATTTACCTATGTCCATGTAAAGAGTAGCGGCTACAACCGGAGCTCTCCATGTTAAGCCCCCCCCCCCGCCTCCCAGAAACATGGTACGTGTGATGGTTATGAACCCAGCCATACCTGTTCAAAGCCAGGCTCGTTGTGGTAGGGGTTCTCCGTCATCAGAGACTGAATGGAGATGAGGACGGATGAAATACTCTGGGCTGGGCTCCAAGCAGGGCCTGTCCAAGTCCTGTTTGGATACAACACACAAGGAACACGCATTGGTAACGTTTCGGATGAACGGACCACAACACAGTCATGAGCGTGGGTTTTTGTACTTTTTTTTGTACTCAATATCCACTAATGTAAAGTCTCTTTATTCAACCCAAACCTTTATTTCGGCTTTGTGCTACTATGCTATTTTAGCCCAATGATCTTTTTGCTGCAACTATTGTCCGTCATAAGTTAACACAAATGACAATCTAAACATCTCCATCCAAGTTGATTAGAAATAGAACAGGCAGAGGAAGCCGTTTGCGAGGTTAATAACATTGCAATTCATGGTTTTGTAGATACAATTTAAGTGTTTGCTATGATGGACTGCAGTTGAAATATAGCCCAAATGGTTTGACTGAACATAATTCCACACTCACTAAAATCCCATATGTCCGAATAATGCTCTTATTCAATAGTTAGCCAAACTACATGCAATATGTGACCAGAGGTTTATGAAGTATAAACTGTACAATTTCTGCAACTGATAAGATTGAACACTATCAAGAGGCAAAATGTATGCATTTTCTAACTTACCCCAGGATACTGAGACAGACTTTGCCATTTCGGTAGAAGTTGGGGTTGAACCGGACCGTGTTATGGCCGGTGGTGATGAGCTTGACTCGAGGTGGGTGGATGGGGTAGTCGGGAGGGCATCGAAACAGGAAGAGGAAGAAGCCGCCTTCATATGGTGTGTCAAACGGCCCGGTGATCAGAGCGTGGATCTGGTTGGAGCATTGTGAAGCATTTGATAATTCAAGAAACGTTGAAAAATAAGGAAGGCAAGACAGTGCACTGGCTAGGACGTTTGACTCAAAAAAGGGACATGGGTGCCATCTCCAATGCCTGCCTATAGGCATCCATGACCAAGATGCCCAAGACCGACCTGCGCATTAACGACATGCATCACCGAAAGCATTTGGATAAAAGCATCTAGTAAATAACTAAAAGTCAGAATAGAGATAAACGTCATGAGTATCTGTGTTGGGAATTAGTTTACAGTCGATGATACAATACCTTAGTCATATCTTGAGGATCAGGAACAACAAACATTCCCGGAGGGGGTTCCTTATAGATTGACATGATATCCCTGAGGAGAGAGAGAGAGAGAGAGAGAGAGAGAGAGAGAGAGAGAGAGAGAGAGAGAGAGAGAGAGAGAGAGAGAGAGAGAGAGAGAGAAGCATATCAGAAGTAAACGAACAGTCAAACCCCACTCTTAATTACGTTGAAATAAGAAGGGCATCGTTACAAGATGGGCAAGTTTAACACTTTAAACGGTACTTTCGCTTCTCGGCTTGTTCTGAAGACTATTATAACGTATTGTTTACCTCTTGATTCTCAGAATGCACTGCACTGACGCCTTTTCGTTGTCCCAGTCGGTACTTAGGGTCGGGTCCCAAGAGGTTGCATGCATTTGGGTCAGGAGGCCAGCTCCAGCAACCCCAGCAACGCTACCGAGCCCCAGCCCGACGCCGTGGAGAGGTGATATAGCGTGGGCGTTGGGAGACAGGGCGACAAGGTGAGATCCGGGGTTTGGGTTTCCAAAAGTGCCAGGAGTTGCATTGACTGCGGCGATGCCACTCGGCGATGCAACAGTGTGGGGAGGGTAAGACAAGCTGGGGCTTGAGTTTGTTGCGCCATTTGTCGAGTGTCCCACAGGTAAAGAGCTGGCAAGAGATGGTATCAGACCAAGGGCACCAACGTCCGACTCGTCCCCAATGCTGTCTGCCATCGTTATGCTAGCGAGCTACCAAAAACGCCCCGTCTGAAAACGTTGGCTAATTTACAAAGCTAAATGCATCCGGCATTGACAGCTTCGTGTAAATGTGTTTTGTTGTCAGGCGGAATCACAATGTTAGGGGACGACAAGAGAACGGCGATACCAAAAGCGAAACACAGGGCATTTCTGTCCAGGACATTATGGCTAGTTTAGCTACTATATCGTCCTCGTATTCCCGTACCGACCAAAAAGTATGTATTTGTACGCACAAACACGGATCCACCGCGCTGTAGCTTACAATGCACCTCCCGTTAAAGCGTGATTTAGATTGGTCAATCTTTTTTGACAGATGCACTCGACACAAAATGGTAATCGCAACTTTAGGAACTGATTAGTTATTGTGCAGGGCTCTTTTCCCACCAGCACTTCCTGCTTGAGTCTTAAAATATACACACTGCCTCCATGTGGTAATTTAGTGCTATACCAGGGTTAATAATAAACGGTCATTTCACTGTGTCGAGAAAAACAATATGTAATTACCCATCTTACCATTTGAAAAATATTGGATATTTAATGTAATTGAGTAATAGTATATAATAGTCGTGTACAGTTCCATATATATATATATATAAATAAAAGTCCATATCCACCCAGAGTTAACTTGACTTAAGACTGTTAACTTAACTATCCAAACATTAACTCGAGAAATTTAGTGCTCAATGAATTCTTTATAAACACGCAAAATACAGATTCTATGAAGACATGGAGTAATTGGACAAGAATCCTAAACGGCGATAAACATTTATTTTGAGTCAGTTCTTAATGCCAAATAGTTTACCAAAATCTTGATTTAGATATACCCAATTAAGAGACATGATCAGATTTTGCCCAAACTTTGCTTCAAAAAACCACATTATGGTTATACAGTTGACAGAAGAGGTCAAGTAGATTGGACAGTTACCAGAGCCCAATGTCAAGTTTATAATTCAACAAGAAGAATATTAATTGAACAGTTAATCAGGCTGGCTGCAGTTCTGTGTAATACAAATGCTGCATTACATTCAGCATGGAAGAAACCACAACAACAGATTTAAGTTATCCCAACCATTTATTTCGGACAGATTTAATGTCAACCGAAGGGTGGTCTCACATAAAACTTTTGAACAAAAATAAAGCGTAGGAACATTAAGGGGTAGGACTGAACGCTGTTAACCACAGATGTGTTTTTTTATTAAATTCCATTTCAGAATATTTGTTTTGTTGATTGGAATGACCCGTCAGCTCCTTCAGTTAGAGATTTCAAATACCATTTCCCCCCTTCCCAGGAAGGAAGGGGGGAAGGACGATGTAGGTGGTGAGGTATAATGCCAGGTTTACATGGCAAACAGGATGAGGAATGCCACCATCAGACAGAACAAGCCCATGGCCTCAGAGAGAGCGAATCCCAGGATGGCATAGGAGAAGAGCTGCTGCTTTAGGGAAGGGTTCCTTTGAGATAAAACAAAAAACACCAAGTCAAACCATCATTAGAACTACCACTGTGCCAAAAAACAAACAAAAAAAAACCATACTGATGTTATGTCTTTACCTGGCATAGCCGATGATGAGGCTGCCGAAAACTGTCCCGATTCCGGCTCCTGACCCAGCCACTCCAACTGTGGCAGCTCCAGCACCAATGAACTTGGCCGCTGTGTCGATGTCCCGGGAGACTGCGCTCGTCTGGATGGAGCGGGACAGAATGGTCGACCGGCTGACTGGCAACAGGGACTGGAAGAAAGGATGGAGTTAAAACAAGCTCCTCACATGGACGGAACAGAAAAAAAAAGAAAAGAAAGTTGCATCATGTCCTGGGTCTTTTTACATCATGCCGCAAAATTGGGGTCCGAGCAGGCACTGCATTATTAAGGAGGTCTCCTTATATTGGTGGTGGCGTTGTATCGATGTACGGTATAGCGAAGATAGTGAATTCATACCAGACTGTCTTTGTATGGTATGTGTACCGATCCAAATGTAAACTGCTTGTTTTTTGTGGGGAACATAGCAAGAGCTTTTGACTCGTATTGGCTTGTATTGTTCCACGTCAGAAGCAGGTGGTGAACCAAGTTGAAAACAAAAATCTTATAAGATCTGATATGGTTGTTGTCATAGGAAAGAATTTAATTTCTGCTTTGCCACATTTTCCAACACTGTACCATGTGTTTTAAGTTGTTTTTTGTTCTCAAAGGGAAAGTTCCTTTCCTGAAAAGAAAATAAGTTTAGGCTGATCTGAAGACAATGTGGAAGACTTAAGGTCCAGCTCATAAAATAGAGGTGGGCCCTAGCAGTGGTTGCGCCCAAAGACTACAGTGGCCTGTGCTGTGTAAGGTTCCTCCAAAGGGATGTTGTAGTCTACGACATTTAGTAGCCAATTGAGGGGGTTCTTCGATAGATTAACGAAATGCATCAAGTTTATAAATGTAAAGCTCTCGTCATAGCTTACAAGTAAAAGTGCCTTTACATTGAAGAGGACTGTTTAATCAATACGTACATGTTTAATTGTCATTTTAGGCTACTAATTCAACTAAGTGGTTAATAATATACAAGTAATGTTACTTTTTATTTCAAATTCAAAACAGAGGCACATACCAAACAGTGACATTTGTGTACCGTCGGAACCCTACTGCCTAGCACTGATGGATTCTTTAGAGGACAGACAGGGCTGGTACATCCTGTGATTGGGACCAGATGGCGCTGGTAGTAGGGATCTGCCCTCAACATATTTTTGATTGAGATATATTAACGACCGTGTCACCGAGTATAACTGCCTGCTGAGTAAAAGATAGCAAACAGCTCCATCTAGGCCTAAAATAACAGGTTATTAAATAAACATGAATTGAACAGGTGGCAAACGTCTTTACTATTTTGACGATTTCACTATTCAGTGAGGGACTAGTCCTGCCACACAATTTCAAAAGGTTTGCACAATCCGCCCGCTAGCATTGTAATGATTGGAAGTATACCTGCTCTCATAATTTGAAAGTCATGCTACATTAAGCTCTGCTATAACAGTATCTGACTCAGGACGGATTATTGGATCCGAGAACCACTGGCCTCCATGTAGCAATCCTACATGATGTTGCAGCTTTGAATTATTAAAATAACACTTAAATGAAAGTCATAGCTGTTAATTAAAAAAAGAAAACTCATTCATTATGAGGAAGGGAGGAGTTTCACGCCCCCAATTTGTGCTCCTAAAAGAGCTGCCACTGCTCTTGTATAATTACATAAGAAGTCCATCTTTTCTGGCTGTTCAGTCTTTATGTGGCGCTCACGATTCTACGAGATACACCTTATATGGTTGGCAACCTTGCATGAATCATCCTACAAAATAGAAGGGCTTTGAAAGTCATCTCATTGACAAACAAACTCAAGAATAAGCAATTCCATCAAAAAAACTAAAGTGGATATCATTTTTGCATTAATTCCAATACACAATCACCACTATAAGCCTGCATCACGTTCTGCGTTCTTTTAGAGAGCATGTACCCTTCCTCCAATCCTAAACAACCTTTAGCACGTGTTCTACATGCAACATAACTGCCTTGGTATGGATGAAAAAGGAGATTATGGCATTTCACAAGGCCTTCATGTCTATGAGTTCCTGTTTAAAAAAAATCTCTAGCAGTGGTTTTCAAACCATTTTGTTTGAGACCCCTTAAATGATGGCCAACACTTGTTGGCCATCATATAACACTTCGAAGTGTTCAATGAAAGAAGGATACGAAATGCCCCGAACACCATGAGTGTTATACTGAGGATCTTAACCCTTTCAAACTCCGCAGTTAATCACTGCCCACACATGCCGGTGTCCTTGGTCAAGATTATGCTAATACGCAAAGACTGGTACCCGAGTTCGAGCAGAGTTCCGTCGTCAGGTTGTTTTTTTAAGTCAGGTTTCACTTCCATCTTATTTAAGTAAGAGTGACCAAATTGCATAGATTACTATGTAGACGGTCATACGATACACACTTTTAACGCATTAATGTTGGCATTGTTATGAACCATCTCTTTAATGAGATAAAGAACATTTCAAATCATAATCTCACGACTCCCCCTTTGAGAATCATTGCTCTGTAGTAGTCTAAAGGGCAAACATTAGAAATGTGAAAGTCACCTGCTGCTCCACTGAAGCTTCAGGTCGGTTAAAGATGGAGACAGAGACAGGCCGTGCGAGGACCCTGGACCCTCCACGCAGCTAAACAACAAAGATAAACAGTCAGGTAAGAGGCACACAATTATACAGAAAAGCTTATCGAAAAGATAAAGAAATTCTCCCTTGTAATGCATTATAACAAATCGTACAGCATCTATAAATTTTTCACAACACTGCAAAAGTCAGCTGACCTTCCTCATATATTGTCTGAATGCATGTTTTTACATTTGGGAAAAGATACAAAATATACATTGAGATTTTGAACATTCTACATACCACAGCAGAGGAGGTGACAAACTTGGCGCAGGCGTACATGGCTGGAACCTGAGGGA
The DNA here is from genome assembly GCF_949987615.1 of Pollachius pollachius. NCBI lineage: Eukaryota > Metazoa > Chordata > Actinopteri > Gadiformes > Gadidae > Pollachius > Pollachius pollachius. The sequence goes on from NC_136944.1 coordinate 8,566,757, forward strand.
CAAAGTGAACATGTTAAGGCTTTGTATTCATCCCCAAGCCACTTTTTGATGGCCATGGGCTGTTAACTGTAGTTTCACGTCACCAGTTATTTGTGGAAACACAACAGGTGGCTGCATTGAAATCATTGAAGACCATGTGATTTGTTGAGAAAGTGGGCGCTGCCAGGTGTAACAGTAATGGGACAAATTTTTCTGTTAAAAACAATTGAGAAGTAGTTTAAATATCAGAATAATTGCCATTAGTTTAGTAATTATGTGAAGGAACAAAAAATAAAATAGTATCTAAAACTCATCTCTTCCACCAGGTTCCTAAAAGCAGCATAGCCCGGTTCTCCAATACACTATGCAACTGAGCATTGAGTTTTTACTAATAATACGATTGAGTGCCACCAAGAGAGCAACAATATGTCCGAGGTTCAAGGTAATAGATTAATCTATAGCGAAGGATACCAACTCGTACAGCCATGACAATTAGAAAAGCGGCGCAGGATCAACAAAGTGCCCCAACTAGGCTGGACACTTAATCTAATCCACTTGGAGGAAAGGATAACCTTTGAAACGCTTCTACAGTCGGCGTAATGTAAAATACGATTCGTGGTTGAATGAAAGTAGTGCACCAACTCTGACACCAACTACAGCTAAAGCTTATTCGTGCAGTAGGACGTTTATGATATATCAAGTACCATTTGATCGTTGATTGTATGAAGCTCGCTAACCCTTTTGCACATGCATGAAGAATGTTTTCCAAAAGCCCGTTAGCTCGCGTTACTGACCAAATAGCAGTGTCCTCCAAGACTAGGTACGATATCCAGTTAAGCTACAATGCTAAGCTAACTACACCTAGCCTTGAAGGTCAAAAAAGACCACAGATGAACAGACGGGCCTGGCCAAGGTTGAAAACAATGGTAGTTTAAGAATAAACCCAAACTTGAAAGACAAGATTGTTTGCAAGTCCAACACTGTGAAGTCCTTGCTGCGGCGAGGTTTGGTAATATTAATGTTAGGCCCAGAAATGAGCGAGTCAGACATTTTACATCCAAGTGTCATTTAGGCTTGTTCGCGCTGTACCGTCTTGATCAAGAAGCCTTCCGGCCCACACCATGCATGGACAACATGTCAAAGCCTGCAAGGTTATCAATGTCCATTATGCCGGTTAGTTTCGTGAGTACGTACACAATAATGTTAAGATCGCATTCAAATTAGACAGTCCTTTAGAGGGATCAAATCATTGAATGGCCGACCGGGCGAGCTAGTACAGGTTAGCAATGACAGCTACGAAAGAACAAAATAATGTCAACGTATCACCAATAAGGAGGTAAAGTCGGAGCTATAAAGTTGCACATTAAAACAAACATCTAAAGAAGTTGAGTTTACCGATTTGTTCGATTTCTAGGAGGGTCCGGTAATTGCTGTTAAGTTGCGCAGTGGCAGTCAATGAATGTAGGATAAGACACACTGTCACCTTGCCATTTATAAGCTAAGCTTCTACGTCCTGTGCATCCATTGGTTGAACGTAAACGTCACTCAACAAAAATCGGCACGTCCACCAGGCGGTTCTCATACTAACCTATCAAATGTGGTTTAGTTGAGCTACGTCCCTTTCGACTGCTAATAGTTCATGTTAGGGTGGAACCGAATGATGTTATTGGTCAGTATAACTAGGAGAATATATGTTTTACCCGCCCTGGTGCCCTTTCAATGCACATCCAGTGTCCTCCATGTCTATTGGGTGTCCTAAAGGAAGTCCCGCCTACAACCTTCAAACAGAAAAGTGGATTGTTCAGTTCACAGTCACACAGCGCACGCACGCACGCACGCGCGCGCACACACACACACACACACACACACACACACACACACACACACACACACACACACACACACACACACACACACACGTTATAATAAGTGGTTCTAGTGGTTTAGTAAAAATTTGGTAATAGCATCTGAATAAACTATTTCCATTTAAAAGACTGTTTGCAAGTGAGCGTTCGGGTGTGCCTATGTCTGCGTGTGTTTGTTTGATAACCAGCAGAGGGCACTCTCTTTCCATCCAGAGACATGACTGAAACTCGCGGCTTTTTCGTTTGTATCTAAACCAAATAACAGCAAGTATCCGAAACAACTATTAACATATCTTCGACGGACTGCATACAGACGGCTAAACACAAACATGGGAAGTACAGCATTATGATTTATGCACACTTGCTGGAATCCCAACATACGTGCAACCATTCACAGTGCATGATTTACAGCAGTGGAAGAGTCACTTGTAATAATATAGCTTAGATGTGGAAGCTGAGGGATGGGGATCTCCCTGGCTGACGCTTGTTTTGCCAACAGTTGGGCTATTTGGTTGCAGCTAATCCAGAGTAGAGCGTAACAAGATAGCTGCACCAATGTAACCAAAGATTGACGTTTGTTTGGCGGTATGGAATTCGTCTTCCACATTCTCGTATGTCAGCAGCCTTACTGGCGTCCGTTTCCTTGGCTACCAGGTGTTTCGGTGGTGTTCAAAATAGCTCGAATTAAACTTGTTACCAACCGCACGAAATAACAGCAAGTTGGTTTTTTATCCTATTTTGAGGCGGAACAAGGCTAACTTTAGGCAAATTAGAGACGTAGTCATAGACTCAGGCTAAATGTATTGAGTTTTTAAGGACGTCGGCATAAACTAGTTTAAACTTAGTCGGTTCAAACTCGTTAGGGAACCAAGAATGATCAAAATAAAAGGTGAGCATGTTTTCCTTTTTTACTTGTCTCTTAAGAGCTATTGCTGCTCTGCAGAGAGTAGGCTTATTACCTGTATTTATAATTGCCACATGTATCGCGTTATGTCGGCCTAGTGTTACTAAAAGCTCTTTGAACAGAGAATGGATATTCATGTTGGACGAGAAATGGGAAACCTTTGCCAGTGTATGATTAACCGTTCATTGAGATATTGGGATTCAGTGGAAGAAGCTTCTCTCCTGCGGAGCGAGGAGGGAGTTGGACCCACCTTTGTTTGTGTGTGTGCATGCGTGTGTGTGTGTGTGTGTGTGTGTATGCGTGTGTGTGTGCGCGTCTGTGTGTGCGTGCGTGCGTGTGTGTTTGTGTGTAGCCTAATTATGCAAATTTGATTATGATTTACGAATTACAAATGTATGGCATTGTATTGAAACACCACCACCAAAAGTTATTAAAGGGACTACGTTTAGGATTTCGATATTCATTAACCATTTTTAAGTGGCAATTAACAGGTTGTAATTTAACCTAAAAAAGTAGACCTTGCCTATATGCCATCCGTTGAACAGCCTGAGCTGATTTCGATTCTCTTTGAACCGGGACAGTTTTTCCTGTAAAAACGCGCAGAAAATGGCTAGAATGACTGTTGTTGAATTACTTAAAGTTAACTCGTTTTCTTCTTATTATTATTATTATTATTATACACATTAGAAATACATTAGGCTATTATCTATGCTTAACTTTAAATTATTCTTCCGAAACTTCCCTACTCAATTTCTGCTACAAACTTAATGCTAGAATAATAATTACAACTACTACCTTACTATCCAATATTTTATGAACTGTCTCAAATCCTGCATCTTTTGTATTATTTCAACTTTAAAACTTCTAGAATTGTTAGTGTACCAGATGTTAAATATCAAAATCTATAAACTGTCACTGCTCCTAGAATATTTAGACCCCTAGACATATTGAAAATATTGCAGTGACCATCTAAATTATCTAAGCAATGGTGGTTATACTTTTGACCGGACATAACTTTCAACATCTTTCTTATCTTTTAACAGTTTGAAAACATATACAGAAACATTGATTCAGCTGGAATTCGAAAACTATGATTAAAAAAATGTGTTGAGCTGAGAGTTCTGGGACAAGGGGGGCCTTTTTTTTATCCCCATGGTTAAGACCCATTGCAACGATGTGATGCTTTCTTAGTACGTCTTTGTGTATGAGCGTTATAACAAGTGATGTTGTATATAAAATGTGCAGACCGTTGTATTATACTTGTGTCAGAGGACATCAAAATAAACCTCTGCTCAGAATGAGCTCCACACATCCACACACACCGTGGCGTTATACTATGAGTGTCTGAGAAGAATAACCCACTCACACCCACCCACACTGCCCTCTCCAATAACCGCTGACCAGACGAAGCTCCGTGAATCCACACACACTGTGGCGTTATTGTAAGGGTCCGAGAAGCTTAACCCTCTCTTGGGCGCACCTGATATAGCTAATCAATTATGTATTTATGTAATAGCTAACCAAAACATCTTTTTTACATATAAAATAAATACAAGTATAAGTATTTTTTACACACTTTCTATTCCAAGTGTAAAATATTGTGGTTTGCGGATGGGAGGGATTAGGATAAATGATGTGCATTCTTTAATGCATCCATATTTTGGGGACGTACGCTTTTGAGGATCAGAAGGAAGTATAGACTACTTTAAGATATCAAACTGTTTGATATCTTAAAGTAGTCTACAATCTCTTCTGAGAAAGTTTGTGTCTGAAATCAAACTGTTGCTATACAACTGCACACCCTAATATTAAAGCAACCTTTTTTCATGTGCTGCAGGGCAAGTAAACATTAGCTTGTAGCACCGGCTGTTGTCAAGATGAATGATCAAAATGTATAACAGATAGAGATAAGTATAGGTCTATGAATGCAGTTGACCACTTTGAATGCAATAAGAGGACAGTGTTTAGAAACGTGAATAGGCTTTTACCTCCGTCATGTCCTACAACATGTACAGTAACCACAGTGACCATGAAAAAGATGCTCAAATGTGATTGGTTAAACTGATTTATTCGTAGGCTACGGCCGTCAAAAATCAACCTAGGTGAAAAATGTATGTTTTTGCAATACTACATTGAGGCGTATGTGTAGGCTACAGTCCCACTGACTAAATATTGCTTTGAATTTAAAAGGATCTTTACGTATAAGCTATGATCTATGCTTTTACATTAACAGACTAAGTTACTCAATGCAATTCATAGATCTATCAATGAACCTCAACCATCCAGAACACTAGCAACTGTGAATAACCCCCTAGCAACCATCGAGAACACCCAGGAAGCAGCATAACAGTCACTATAAAACCACAGCACTACGTCACTCTTCTGTACATTTCCAATTCACCAGGTAAAAATTGTTTTTGCCAAGCTGCACAATACAATTTCTTCTGAAGTTGTACTTTTTCTGGTTTATGATTGCTATTGTTTTAAACCAGGGGGCCGCTGCTCTGAATGCAAAGGCTTGTGGAGGCTGCAGTTCACTTATTGTTCAAAGGGGTCAGTAACGAGAAGGAATTTCTGTCTCTTTAAATATGAAAATATAATTGTATCATTGCAGTAAAAATGGAAGTGAATCCACAACCATTCCATGGATATATCAGTAAACATGCGTTTGCACTGCTGTGAGCGATTCGAAGTGCAATTTTTTACTTGATTATTTCAAAGGCTTGGCAAATAAGCCAATTTCCTATAGTCTTAGCAATACTTACAATTATCTCCACCCAGGATGAGGCCTCCTGAAGAAGGAAAGTCCTCAGCCTGCACCAAAGTCGGGTCCCCAGACGAAGAGATGACCCCCCTGGATGACCTCCCACCACAAACAAAGAACAAGAAGAGGAAAAAGAGGTAGATGGATGGATACAATAGAAACTAGTTTCATATGGCTGTTTCCTCCTGGTGTTTTTATTTTTGGATGCTTTCAGATAGCGTACTTGTGTATTTGATTACTGATGCCATGTCGAGGCATCTGATAACAAGCTGAAACAGGGTATTGGTGTCGATGCAACACTACTCCTGTATGCTGTCATCGTTTCGCTGAAGAAGCAAAACTGCTCCAGTAGTTGCACTGTTACAGATGTATACATGTAGCTCTCTTTTAAAGTAAAATTATAGAAAAAAAGCATGGATGCAAAATGTATTTCCACTTGCACATTTTTTTCTAAAATCACACACATGTATGGGTACACAAACAAACTCACCTACTCCCTATCTCTCTCTCTCTCACTCTCTCTCACTATGTCCCTCTTTCGCTCACTGTCCCACCTTCTCTCGTTCTTGCGCGCTGTCTCTCCCTCTCTTCCTAACTCCCTCTCTCTCTGTCTCTTACACCCATGTTTGTGTGTGTATACATGCATCTGTGGTTGTGAGGCAGTTTAACAAGCAATCGCTTTACTGCTTTGTGTGGTGCACACCTACTTTTATTGCTCTAGACCACAGTGAGAGAGTAAGATGGAGACACACATACACTCACACAGACACACACACAGACACACACTCACACACAGATGGGGGAATGGAGTGAGAGTGAAATGGAATGAGACAGAAGGGAAGTGACGGAGAGAAAGGCTCAAGATTTTAATTGAAGTCATGGTTGTGTGACCTAAGAAGGAATCCATTCCCCTGTCTGTGTGTGTGTGTGTGTGTGTGTGTGTGTCTGTGTGTGTTTGTGTGTGTGTGCACAGCCGCTTGTCGTCAGCTGTACCGTAGCTTACCGTGTTTTTCATTAGGGTGATGGTAATCTAGGATGAGTGCAGCACTGAATGGAGATTTAGATCTGTCATCACTACAATCATAAACAAGTTGAATGCGTAGAACCAATAAGTCTGTGTTTGTGTGTGTGTGTGTGTGTGTGTGTGTGTGTGTGTGTGTGTGTGTGTGTGTGTGTGTGTGTGTGTGTGTGTTTAAGCTTCAGAGTGCCAACATATCTGCTTTGGACAAAAACATCTTTTTACCCCAAGTCAGTTTACATTGGTCCTATTCATTTGGAGTCATGAGTGGATTTGTTGGTTCAGCAGTTGAATGTGTCCAGGTTTTTTTAATCATACCCCTCACATGTCTTGTAAATTTGGATGCCGCATGGATGAAAAGAATAGTACATAAATACATAATTGAAAGCACATCAAAAAGTGAATCATTCCATATCAGAAAGAACTACAAACCAGTGGTGACCATAGATACTGCTGTTTTTGCGAAACTCAAGTTTGCACTGTAGTAAACAATTTACCACAGCAGGTGGCAGTACCTACACTCGGATAAAGAGTCCCTTCCTAAGAGGACTTAGCATTGGACACAGGGATTTCCAAAGGGATATTTAGCCTATATCGCTTAAGATTCCATACAGACCAATGCAACTGCTTCATGCACAAAAAGATCATCAGACAAATACAAAAATAAATGCGGCCAATAAATGCGACCAATGCCACTGCTGCCTGACCCACCTGCTGTTTGTCACACACACACACACACACACACACACACACACACACACACACACACACACACACACACACACACACACACACACACACACACACACACACACACACACACACACACACCTCAGTATATACAGTCAGTTGTTGTTTTCTCCTCTGGTCTGGTGGTCTTCTTTCTGTCTTGTTTTCCAGATGACTCTCTATCAACATGGTGAACTGCAGGTACGAAAGTGGTGAGTAACATTGTGTGTTTTTTTTTAATCTGCAGTAGATTGGCACCAATACACACACCCCCAGCCAAAGCAAACTAGAACCCTATGCTGCACCGGTTTCAGTTCTAGCTACAGCCCAGCTCCCAGCCTATGGCCTGTGAAAACCTTGGATCCTTTTATTTTTGGCCCACTGACTGCTCCGATTCAACTAGGGGAATACAAAGCAAACATAACATCCAACTAAGAATGGCGGGTGGCGAACCTGGATGGCTGTTTAACCACTTTTTTCATGTAATTTTTAAAAACGATTTCTTAACTTACTATCGATTACAGTTTGTCTTATGTTGTCTTGTTACCTATTGAGGTACTCACTGACTGCTCTCTGAGCGTTTGGCTGTTTCAGTTAGTGACCATATAGGTAGTTCGTTGAGTGTCTGTTTAGTGGCCTGACAGTTGGCAACACGCTGGCCGGCCGTTTTTAGCTTGTGTTAAGAGTCTGGGCAGGCTTTGCGATGTCGAGCTAAAAGGTATTCTTTATTAGCCTATAAAAGACAACCGCTCGGCTGGCAGGCCCCTGTAGTCTACCCCTGTGTCCGTGTGTGTGTGTGTCTGTGTGTGTGTGTGTGTGTGTGTGTGTGGGGGGGGGGGGCGTGCTCCAGCGGGGTTTGTGTGTCTGTCTGCCTGAATGAGAGGAAAACAAAAATACGGTCTCTCTTATTCTCCAGAGTATTGGGAGAGCTCTCTACCACACACACTCACACAGACATACACAAACACACACACCCACGCACACACACACACAAACACACTCACACACACACACACACATAAGCACACACACACACACACACACACGCACACGCACACGCACACACACCAGGATCCCTTCCAGTGCTCATAAATCAGTAGGGCTGCTGTGGCAGAGTGTCTAGTCTAGTTGTATTGATTGAGGTTTAAATAAATCTCACTAGATTAGTGACAACGGCCGGTGTCAGTTCCTCTTCTGCTTTCACCACAAATCACCAATAATGCAGATAGTGTTTAGATATTTACTGAAAACTATGTCTGGTTTGCAAAACATTATTATTTACGAATGTGTAAATATTTGCCGTATATGTGATTGTTTGGTAGCCAGTTGCCACTTCTAAATGTGCAGTAGAAAGCATGCAATGGTTGCCACACTTTTATGGGTATTTTGGTTTGCTTGTAATGTAAGAGTCCGATCTTGTGAGATTGCAGATTCTGTGTTAAATTGCAAAAGCTAAGTGTGTTGTTTTCCGAAAATATAAGTTTTTAAATTGATGCAATGTTGAGAATGTATGGACATCTTTCATTGTTATTTTGGGAGCTTAATTTGTATATGCATGAATAGCTATAAATTGGGAATGTGTGAACAGGTTGAAATTTTACTTAACAAAATAGAACTTTCCTTCTACTATAAATGTATTCATGACTATAACTAACCTTAGTTCATTCTTGTTATTTTCTCAAACCACAGAGCTCGCTCTCAGTGCTCTGAATGCACAAGCTTGTGCAAACTCCAGTTCACTCACCGGCCAAAGGGGCCAGTAATGAGAAGGAACTCCTGGTTATATGCAGTACATAAAAAAACAATGCAATATATATAAGGGCCTAATTCAGCAGTTGAATCATTTCAAAATACATATTATCTTGCAAATAGCATTCTATTCACTTCCAAATTATGCTAGTGTTGAGATTCAGATTCAGCCAAAGTCTTAATTCCAATATTCACAAGCAACAAGCCACACTTTCAGCCACAATTGGTTTCCTGTCTGGACTGGTTTAAAGTTGCCTGTGGTGTGCAGTTGAGTGTTGATTGCACATCATTGGCTCCATAAAACATGTTAAATAAAAATGTGGACCATATCCCGCAAACTCAAACTGATGGCTGTCACACTAGTGAATAAAAAGGACGACAAATACAAGTTTTCACTGGAGCTTTGTTTGCAGCGATTTAATAAACAATAAAGGTTTCCAGGTCTGATTGACTAGATAATGGACATGTTGTGGATCAAATGCATGATTTTATGGAATTGTCTATTGGTCAATGCCTTCTACAAATACTTGTTCGCAAATACTGATAAAAGTGTGTTTTTGTGTGTGTTAATGTGTGTGTGTGACAGTGCGTCGCACATCGTACCGTTTTGGCCTGCGAGAATCGTTGGAAGGCGAGGACTTTAACCTGTACTGGACTGACACCAGCGTCACCCTGGACAGACTGGTCGGCATCAAACCCTACCAGGTAACAGACGGGATGTCCAGGAGCGGTACATGCCCCCTGGCTCCGGGATGACAAGGGCACCTAAAAAACCTCAAGAATTAAGGGGCCCCAGAGGCTACTGGCCCATGGACTCTCTCTTTTCATGCCTGCTGCACGTCATATTTATATTTCATGCATACCCTACTTACAAGGGCCTACGTAGTACATAGAAAACTCACCCGCGGCCGTGATATGTTTTCTTACTGTTCTCTGCAGCCCCAATGGTATAAAAATGAGCTGATATAAAGTCTAGCCAATTTAATCGCATGTTTTAAAGCTGGCCAGCGATATATCTTTCTTTGCTATCGTAGATTTGTCGTAATGTATCAAATATTATTTTTTTGCTACGCGTAATTATTGTTGCTACGCGTAAAATATGTCGAACCATCACATGTCTGGTACAAGGGCGGCCCCAGGAGCCAGAGCCCAGGGGCCCGCCCCAGCTCTCAGCGGCCCTGTCTGACGAATAGCTGTGGCTTTTTTAACATACATTTACATTCAAATAATCAAACCTACAATATCTTTTCAGTACGTAAAACTCAAGTTAATATTTTAGTCATATTTGAGAAGGTTTCAATATGACGGTAGAAGGTCTTAATTACGGTCTCTCTCGCTCTCTCTCTTGGTTGCTCTCGCTCACGCTCTCTCTCTCTCTCTCTCTCCCTCTCTCTCTCCCTCTCTCCCTCCCTCCCTCTCTCTCTCCCTCTCCTTCTCCTCTCCCTCTCCCTCTCTCTCGCTCCCTCTCCCTCTCCCTCTCTCTCACTCCCTCTCCCTCTCCCTCTCTCTCGCTCCCTCTCCCTCTCCCTCCCTCTCTCTCTCCCTCTCCCTCTCCCTCTCCCTCTCTCTCGCTCCCTCTCCCTCTCCCTCCCTCTCCCTCTCCCTCTCCCTCTCTCCCTCCCTCTCCCTCTCCCTCTCCCTCTCCCTCCCTCTCTCTCTCCCTCTCCTTCTCCTCTCCCTCTCCCTCTCTCTCGCTCCCTCTCCCTCTCCCTCTCTCTCCCTCCCTCTCTCTCTCCCTCTCCCTCTCCCTCTCCCTCTCTCCCTCCCTCTCCCTCTCCCTCTCCCTCTCCCTCTCCTCTGCGTGCTACGGGTGCAGAAGGTCAACCACTTCCCTGGCATGATGGAGGTGTGCAGGAAGGACATGCTGGCCAGGAACCTCAACCGCATGGCCAAGAGGTTCCCCAAAGACTACAGTTTCTTCCCCCACACCTGGTGCCTGCCAGCAGAGTAAGATATACTTTTTACAGCCATCAACTGATTACGCAGATGCTCTTTATCCAAGTAGGCTTGGTGAAAGAACTTTCGTATCCTTTTTGACGTACACGTCATTAGGGAGCAGGTAAGAGGTCATTCATCTTAAGGCTGTGGAAAATTGGAAATCGAGCAAGGTACCAGTTTGTTTCGGCAGGGAGTCAAACACCGTTGATCACTTCACTATGCTGAAATAATAGGGTAAGAACTAAAGGAAAATAAAGGTAAAGGCACCACTGGTATGCCTTTGTTTCATCGCTGTCCCTCCCCCTTGTCTCCATCAGTTACAGTGACTTCCAGGCATATGCACGAGCGAAGAGGCACAAGACGTTTATCTGCAAGCCGGACTCGGGGAGTCAAGGCAAGGGGATATTCCTGGTCAAGTCTGCCAGGGAGGTTCCCCATGGAGAGCACATCATCTGCCAGCTTTACATAGCCAAGGTGTGAACACATGCTTTACCTACCATCACAGAGGCATTTATGCTGGGTTTTGTTCTTCATTTTTTCTTCTATGCATTTCAGCACCAGCACTCCTTTGAACTCTTGGCTTTTAAGGAGTCAACAGTCCCTTTACTTAGCGCAGCGTAGGAAAATAAACAGTATGGGTGTAAACTAAATCACTTCCCGGTTTGCTTTCTGTCTATTCTATCTCCAGTGCAGTAACTCTTAGATACTTACACTTTCATCCCAAAAGGGTTTGATCAATGCGTGCTGACGTGTGCTGGTCTTGGACCAATTGCAATATAAGTACAAATGAAAAGTTTATACTCCATACAAACATTGAAAAAAATGAAATCAATAGCAGAGATTTTTTTTTTTATCCATTAACAGCTGTTGGAAGTGAGTCAGAGTTGGGATGGCTGAGGGAATGTCTATGTTATGACCTCATATGAAATGCTTTGCAATATTTATGGTTGTATTAATTTGAATTGCCAACCACATTTGAAACCAGCTGTAGAATGTTTTACACTACAACAGACAACAAAGTGGAAAACCAACATGCTCGATCTGTAAGTCAAAGCAGCATAGTAGCCCACCATAATCAGCAGTGGACAGTTCACACACAGAAAGCTGGTTTATTCTTAATCAGGAGATGATTTATTGTTGACCGAGGCCACAGCCTTGTTCCGGGGAGACAATAGAACAAGGCACTTGAACTCTATAACACAGACAGACAGACAGACAGACAGACAGACAGACAGACAGACAGACTGCAGCTAGGACCCAAATGCAAATGAGAAGAAGGACTCTGTGGAAACGTCTCAGCAGGAGATTTATTCCCTTGGCAAAACAAAACAAACACTACAGCCAACAAGGCTTCAACTGTGGGGTTCTGCTGCTTGGCTTTGGGGCTATATAAGTCAGATATTCTTGTGCCTAGCTATGCTTTCTGCGTTTGCGATACACAGAAAATACATTGAAAGTTCTAAAATGTAATTATCTCTATAGTGTGAGTCAACTGAGGAAAACCCTTGCTGCTGTGAGGATTGTGGCTTCCATTAAAATATTATTTGGAGTCGGAAAAGAATAGGGAAATGTGTAGACTGCTGTCAAAGTCAAATGGGGTTTGAGTTTGGTCCTCTGTGTGTACATGTGTACATCCCACATGTGTAACTCTGACTTCCCTCACAGCCACTGATCATTGACGGCTATAAGTTTGACCTGAGGCTCTACGTGCTGGTGACCTCCTGCGACCCCTTCCACATCTTCATCTACAAGGAAGGGCTGGCCCGCTTCTGCACCAGTCAATACTGCCAGCCTGCTAAGACTAATATGGTAAGAAACACACAATCACGCTAGGTTTATTTAGTTCAATCTGGAATTGAGATGCCCCGTCTCAACAGAAACATGGGAAAGGAAATTCATTAAATTGATTAACACCTTTAATGTTTGAGCCTTTGCTAAAAATATATATATTAAAGAAAAAGAGATGTTTGTGTGTGTGCGTGTCGTCTGTAGGTGTGTGTGTGTGTGTGTGTGTGTGTGTGTGTGTGTGTGTGTGTGTGTGTGTGTGTGTTTGTGTGTTTGTGCTCAGGTGTGTTGGTGTTTGTGTGTTTGTGCGTGTGTGTGTGTGTGTGTGTGTTAGGCAGCAGTTTTATGTATTCTGCAGTGAGTACTGACCTTGGCTTTAACACGTTTTCTGTCATATCTGGGACAAGATGTTCTGTTCCCTATATAAGTCCCAGCTCAGGTATGAACCCCCAGTCTCTCGTCACTATAACAGCTCCAAGTTATCCCATCCTGCCAGTTATTTGCATTGATGTACTTCTTTTCCACTGGATTACTACAGTCAAGGCCCAAGTACAAGCTCTTTAACTACTTAAAGGTATCAGCGATTCTAGGCTGAAACATAAATGATCACATTCATCTGATCTTTCCTCACGATCCGCTAGCTGCTCGCCCTATAAGCAGGCCATCAAAAACCTGTGTCTCTGTAGGCTGCCTATGCTCCAAGATCGTACACGAAAACAAATGGCACTACCACCAACCACTCAAAACCAAAATAAATAGTTGTCCAACCAATCACCGACATGATCCTTTTTACTGAATGCACGAAACAAGGAAGGAAACAGCGAGCTGGCTCTGTTTGTTTGGGATCTCGCTTCAAATACCAACAGAAGTAACGTCACCCAACATCGCTGATACATCCTTTCAAAGTGGACAACCGAAATATGTAATTGACTTCTTATTATGTTATTAAGGGTTATCAAGGTGTGCAATAAGCGTTGTACAATTATATTCCTTGGAATCCATTGCTATGTCACGTAATTTCGCTCTACTGATTTCCTTCTATTACTTCAAGTTGATTGAATAAGTCAATTCTATTTTCCCTTCTGGCTACATAGCCAAGCAGGGGACCGATTACCGAACACTCCTGTGTCCGAGCTGGAGTACTCACATTATGGCCACGGTGCTTGGGTACGCCATATCTGAACTTTAGGAAGTGCAGTTTACACAAACAGCTCAGTCTTTCCAAGACGTATTATCTTAGCTTATTAGCTGACTTCGAGATGTATGCTAAAATACTTTTTAACATTTTCCTGAAAGATATTCAGTATTTTTTTAGTGGATGCATCCCTCTGTGTTGTTTTGGATACTTTACACTTTTAGATCCTCATCACTACAAACCACTTTGTACATACAATATTTAACTCATTTTTTGCCAACGCACATTTGTGTCATTGAATAAAAGTGATGATAGTTGAATAATAATAACATCTAAAAGCTAGGAGATTTATGACTCAGTTGCAACAGAAGCAGTGAGCACCCCTCCTCCACCCCCCTTCTGTCTCCGTCTCCAGGAGAACATCTGCATGCATCTAACCAACTACGCCATTAACAAGCGCAACGAGAACTTTGTGCGTGATGAAAATGCAGGAAGCAAAAGGTAAAGGTTTTTTGCCCAGGTTTCATACTGTTGGTTACTCATTATTTGTCCTATAGCATGCAATTCCAACACGGCCCTAACCTTGTATCAATATTAATATTTTGAAAAACGCAATTTTCAAACGTATACATATATATTTATTTTTTTCTTCTCCATCAGGAAGCTTTCAGCATTGACCCGCCTCTTGCAGGAGAGATCCTGTGACGTCATGAAGCTGTGGCTGGACATCGACGATCTGGTCATCAAGACTCTGGCGTCTGCCCACTCGGTCCTGAGCCACAGCTACCACACCTGCTTCCCCCGCCACGCCCTGCCAGGTGATGCACAGTACAGCTAGTAGACTGGGTCTTGGACCTGGATCTCAGCAAGATTGAAATATGTTTCCTACCTCTTCTGCTACAGGTGCCCCCCTCAAACCCGACACACGCTTCTACTTGTAATTCTATTCTTGTGATTATACTGTACGGTAACCACTACTATTTATCTATATGCTTTCTTTTGCTAACTATTTCATTTTCCAGATTTCTCGATTTAAAAAAACCTGTTCCCATAAGCTCTTTCCACTTCCATTTGAGAGAAGCTTATGTTTTAAAAGGTGTTGTGGGTTTGATTTTCTCTGTCCAGGCTCCAACTCATCTGGAGCCTGTTTTGAGCTGCTGGGTTTCGATGTCTTGCTGGACCAGAAGCTGAAGCCATGGTTACTGGAGGTGAGTGAAAATATAATACTGGACCAATTCAAATTATTATATATATTTTTTCCCTTTTAACTAAAATGATCCAAAAATATTGTCCAGGTCAAAAATACTGAAGTTCTCCTTTAAAGGCTACTCATGTACAATTGACTCTACCTGACTGGGTCTCCAGGTGAACCACTCTCCCAGCTTCACCACCGACTCTGCCCTGGACCGCGAGGTGAAGGACCGCCTGCTGTCCGACACGCTGGTCCTGGTGAACCTGACGGCGTGCGACCGCCGACAGGCTGAGCAGAACCAGCGGCGACAGATTAGAACCAGGCTGCAGCGAGGTCACTGTAGAGAGAGGTATTACTTCTGTTCTACTGTCTCATTCATTTATGTACTGTTCTGTCTGTTGAACTATATCATCCATTTATCTTTTGTTCTGTTTGCTTTACTATGTCATTCATTCATCTACTGTTCTTTTTGTTTTACTATCTCATTCATCCACCTACTTTTCTGTCTGTTCAACTATTCATTCACTCATCACCTTTGTGTCTATATTACTCTTTATTGTCAACTTATGGTCAACACAAATCTATAATTAAATTCTAATTATGTTATTTAGGGTAATCAAGGTGTGCATTAGGCATTGGAAAATGATTGCATTGCAATCTCACACAATTTCAGTCCATCTATTCCTTTCTATTCCTTCACGGCAATTGAAGTGATGGAGCCTATTTTCCCTGCTGGCTGCATAGCCAAATGGGTGACCAATTACTGTACGCTGACATGGCCAAGCCATCAAGCCACTCATCTTCAATGAGTCCCGTCTCGAGGCTGGTAGGCTGTCAATGGTGTAGTTCCCCCATTAGCTTTTAGCAATGACGGACTATAGAGTCATTTTTCTTTTTTATTTCTATGCAGTATTATAATCTAATAGGATTGGGATTCAAAATCTCTATTTCTAGAGTGCCCTGGCCAAGGGAGGGTCCAGCATTCATCAACCTAAAGCTCATATATTATGAGACAACAATATATTTTGCATAAATAATAATAATGGTGCCCAAGTAATGCAGAGTAACAGGGAGTCTCAAGATGATAAACATGGACAGCTCCAGAGGCTACACTTCGTTCCTTCTCAATTGATTTGAAGACGCCTTTGAGAGTTATTGACACTAGGCACTAGGAGAATGTGACGCTCATATTTGTGAGCCAACAGCAACAAGAAATACGACCGGACCAGTCGTCATGCATGCAAATGTGAAATGTATACGGAACAACCTTACGCTTGCAAGGGAGTGAACCTCAGGGCACCCCACCGATCTGTTGCTTTGGGAACCTGAACCCTGCCTTCTTTGTATGCGGAGGATTCCCTTTCATGTGTGCCCTTGTAGACGGCACATCAATGAATCAGCAAGGACACAGACGACTGAAAGGGTTTTATTGTCTAACATGGAGATAATGTATACACTTACAACAGAACTAGATGTTTAGCATATGTAGTTCCTTTAGCGGTCTATTGGTTGTTTGCGTTATTGCATGCAGAAAGACCAACCACCGTTCCTAGTCAACGGGAGCATTTCTGTCTCGTCAAACAAAGTATATCCATAAATAAATTATTTTGGCTCACTCGCACATATACATTATTGATTTTGCCAGTTCCAGTTTGACAGTTTTAAATCATTGAAAAGTTATTAAGGATTTAATATTTATGTTTGCGCTGCTGGTTCGCAAGCCTCCAGCAATGCCTGTACCACATGTGAAAACCAATGGGAGATATCATGGGCATAATTTTTAACGGTAAATGGTTTTGCAACCATTTGGGGGGCCGTGTTGTGGAGGGCCGTGAAGAAAGAGGTTTATTGGCCTTCCACTATGTGAGAACCGCATGTG
The DNA here is from genome assembly GCF_949987615.1 of Pollachius pollachius. NCBI lineage: Eukaryota > Metazoa > Chordata > Actinopteri > Gadiformes > Gadidae > Pollachius > Pollachius pollachius. Next base: position 8,583,694 of record NC_136944.1, read on the forward strand.
TTTTTTTCTTCTCTTAATATCTCCATCAGAGATCTACTGTTTTTGCAACGTTTCTAGAGGCGGTTCTCACCGCTCTCGTTGTCCTCATTGCTGACCACCCCCAACACACTACACAACAAGGAACGGTTCTGCCGTTCCTTGTTGTGTACACATACACATTGTGTATGTGTTTTTGTGTGAGTGTGTTTGTGTGTGTGTGTGTTTGTGTGTGTGAAACTGTGTGTCTGTGTGTATATGCGTGTGAGACTGTGTGTTTGTGTGTAGGTGTGTGCAACTGTGTGTGTGTGTGTGTGTTTGTGTGTGTGTGAAACTGTGTGTGCATATGTGGTTGAGACTGTGTGAGACTGTGTGCCTGTGCGACCTTATATGTGTGAAACTGTGTGTGTGTGTGTGTGTGTGTGTGTGTGTGTGTGTGTGTAGCATGGAGGAGCAGGCTGAGGAGGATGCACAGCGGGAACAGAGGGTTCTTCGGTACGAGGACGGCCACCTGGGAGCATACCGGAGGATCTTCCCCAGGGAAGGCGGCGACAAGTACGACAAGTACTTCCTGCACAGCTCCTCGCTGTTCCAGGAGACGGCGGCGTCCCGGGCCAGGGAGAAGTGTACCAGGTAGACACGACGCGCTGCAAATAGCCTCCGCGCGGATGAGGACGGACGCGACACCTGTAGTAGGACTGCTCGTTTGATGGAAAAAGTCATAATCGAGATTATTTTGGTCAATATTGAAATCGTGATTATGCAAAGGATTATTTTTGAGTTTGAAAACATGGTGCATTTAATCTGCGTTTCTCTCCAAAAAAACTATGTGTAACTGAGCACTTTGAAATGTTCCCTTAAAAATGACACCAGATGTTAAAATAGAAAAGGTTCGAAAATATTGTACAAATATGTATTAGCTGTTCTGGACCCAGGGAGAAATATGTATAGTTTCAACTCGATAATATTAGTTTGGAGATCGTTTGACTCAAAAATCGAAATCATGATTAAAGTTAGATTAATTGATCAGCCCTAACTTGTAGTATAGCACACTGATTTGCGATGAGTCGTGATCCCCAGTCACGAATCATGTGCTATACTACAAGTAAAGTACATATACTATTATTAATATTCCTCAACCCAACTTGGTTCTTCATGGTCTGGTCTCTGTATGTATTGGAACACTGGCTTGGTAAAGCTGGCTCCTGAACTTGAGCTCCATTTGAGCTCTTATTGGCCGGCCGCGGTCTACAAACCTCCAGTGGTACGTTAGATACATGTCAGTAGTGGGATTAAGCATCTTGCTCAAGTTACCCTACAGATAGAATGCGGACATTGGGGAGCTAATAAAGAAGCTTTCGGCTCAGTCAACAACCCCAGCCAGCTCACTATCCTACCCCTAACTGTTTATCACAAATATAATGTTTTTCAATGCTTGGTTTTGGACTAGCCAAGTGACTATTTGTAGAGTGCTTGTCACCCACTTGGTGGGTGACAATGCCCTGATCTATGCTCTATCCATTGATTGTCCATGTGGGGGGAGGGATCTTGTTAGGGTTGTAGAACAGATGTTGTCCATCTCACTTTTATTTGCCTTTTATTCCATAGCTAGCAAAAAAGAAAACATGATTCAAACATGCATTTGGATAAATACATTAAATCCACCATCAATGTAGTGCATTAGAAAGAGTTTGATTGGCAATGCAATTTGTAGAGTGCTTGGGAGTGCAGCAGTCCACACACAAACACAGACACACGTGCACGCATGCATGTACATAAACACACACATGCATACACACACACACACACACACACACACTCTGCACATATACAAAACACTTAGTTGCACACTTCTATTTTACTCTTTTTAATCAAAGCATTTTGCTTAATTGCTCTGCGTCTGTGTTGCTTGCTCCGACTGAATGTGCTGCATTGGCATTACCTCTGCATGAATGCCATCGCCAGTGTCTATAAAAATGTAGGCTCACGTCATAAAAAAAGAAATGGATTAGTCTCAATCTTTCTGCTGCTCCCTTTCCTCCGCCGTCCGCCCCGTGCTTTCATCTGACCTTCTTCTGCACCAACGTCCCCAGGATCTCTGGCTATGCCTCTCTCTGTCTCACTATCTCTCCGTCTCCCCCCCCCCACCCCCTCCCCCTCCAGGGAGCAGTTGCAGGAGCTGTATGAGAAGCAGCAGAGCAACCGGACCATCGCGGATCGCTGGCGGGGGCTGCAGGGGGAGTCGGCAGGGGAAAAGAGATGCAGGACCTCTCAGTCGTCCCTGGGTCCGGCCCCCCACCACACGAAAACTTACACGGTGCACGGATCTCCTTCTTTATGAGCTACTGTGTCGCTTCTGTCAGCCCCGGTCATGTCTAGCTCAACTACTACTTTAATGCGCATTGCCTGGGTTAGGGGTTTGATTCCCGCTCGGGCTGTGCCTACAGTATATACAGTCACAGCACTGTGAGAGGCTTTGGATAAATGCGGCCATGAAATGATGTGTTTTTGTATATTTATAAATATTTTTGTGAATGGACTCTTTTCACAATTAGTCAGCAAAGTCAACAGCGGGCTAATTCGTACTATGTGTGTGTGTGTGTGTGTGTGTGTGGCACATTAGCATGCCGGGAGCACTCCACACTTGCTGCCGGCGTTGCCTGCGGCAACAGTCTGCTGGAGGAAAGAGGAAGTAGAGGAGGAGCAGAAGAGACTGCGGGAGTTACGGCTCCGTGAAAACCTAATAAGAAACCTCGGTGTGGCCAAACAGGTCAGCAGCAGTGGCGTACAAAGACAGGTTTTATGGTCGAGGCTGCGTCGGGCCAGCCGTGTAAGGGATAATGTATAGCGGTACATAAACCCTGAAGGGGTTTATGCCACATTAATGACCTGCTTGCTGTACATTATCCCGCTTATTACAAGGCTCCATACTAAATAAATTATTTGTTTGACACAAAATAGAACGACTACAATTTATTTTATTGATTTAAAAATGTATTGATTGCTTCCGCTAAGAAAACATTGGCCCTTAGATACGTTTGGAAATGCCTCCGTAGCAATGGTCTGTTATACATAGCAGTGGTGATAACAATTTATCTGTCATGTGTTGTCTTTGTCCATCCGACAACCATAGACTGTGGAAAATATAGAAGAAGGGTCCTTCATTGCTTAAGATTTTTGAAAACAGAATTCACATCTTTGCAAAATGAGGCCATGAATTCCCTTGCAGTACTCAATGGGAAAAATCAAATTCAATAACTTCCTTTCATCGCTTATAAATTAAACCAAAATAAAACATGTATTTGCTATTTATGAAGCCTGAAACCGCATTTTTCCGGTTGAACAGTGGTGGGTCTTTCAGCATCAAACCTTTGACTTTTACAGGCCGTTAGAGGAACTTACTGTTTTTCGCCCCTGCCAGGGCTTCACAAACAGGCGCTATTGGCTGCCGCTTGCCCCAAACATAACGTTAAAGGTGACATATTATACCACCAGGTGTGAGTGTGATTAGCCGTTACAAGCCGTCTTGAAAATCTGCCTCTTCTGACATCACAAGTGGGCGTGTCCACCTAGATGTATGACAGATAGATGAGCAACGTTTGCTACAGTCCACTAGGTAGGCTGGTAGACTGATTTATCCAGCATACATCTAGATGGACACGCCCACTCGTGATGTCAGAAGAGGCAGATTTTAAAATGGCTTGTAACGGCTAAGCACACTCAAACCTGGTGGTATAATATGTCACCTTTAATGTTGCTTACTTATGTGTTCATTTGTGGCAGTTGTACAACATGTTCCACGACGCGCCGTCCTCCAAACAGGCCAACGCCCCGCTGTCCGTCCTGACCGAATCCCACCTGCTTCTCAGAAGGATGACCACCATGGTAGGACAACCAAGCGCTCAAGCATGGATGGAAATATTCATGAATGAAATGGCGAAAGATAACACTTTCACACTCAATGTTGAGGTGGAAAGATGAGATGAAACTCAACTAGCAAACCCCCCTTGAATAGAGCTATGATAGTGTGATTGAACTGTATCATACATATATGTAACTGATGCACACGTGTGTGAAAATAAACTTCACACACTAAAACACATGTTTTTTAGTTGCATGTGTGTTGCATGTATGTTATATTATCTTAATGCAAGAAACAAGAAAAACAATACAATTGTGGCTCTCCCTGTGTCTCCGTTTCCTCCCAAGCTGGAGCCCTTAAGATCTGATGGAAGGACCTTTCAGATTGTGCCCACTCTGAGCGTCAGTACTGAATGTGGGACGGACTCTGCCTCTCTGAACCCACCATCACATCCAACCTCCAACCATCTGCCCCCAAGCGGTTGCCCCAAGCGGTCCAAGCCCAAGTCTGAGCCAAGCCTTTATCGTCGACAGCAGCAGCAGCATCCTCCCATCAGCACCGACCAGAACCCCCAGCCAGTCCCGCTAAACTCCCAGAACCCCCAGGGTCCGGACCAGGCCATGAGTGAGCCCCCCATCAGAGCTCAGTACCAACCCCACCCGTGGGCCCCCCAGCAGCTGTTCGGCCCAGACTCCCAGGGCCATGCCCAGCTCCGGGTTCCCACTCCAGGCCAGACCCACCCGGGAAACCCCCTACGACCACCAGCCTCCACCACCGTAAGTGAAGTGAAGGGGAATAGGTGTGCGAGGGCCAGGTGCTTTTAGGTCTGCTAGAAGGTCAGAGGAAAGTAGGTCACATTCGGTGCCCAATTTGTTGTGATTGATTTCCTTTGACCCTTCAGGTTTTTGTTTGTTTCAGGCATTGCTTAACGGCTGTGCTGTACAGACCAGTGTAACCGTGAAGGCCAGCAAAAGACATGCCTCACTACCCAGTAAGTCTTACCTGTAGCCTAACCATATCCTGATGGTGACCTCCCAGGGCTCCAGCTTATCTGTTCTCAGATCAGAGTCAAGCACAGTATTGAAAACATTGTTGACGATGCAATGCATCTCTCTCATCCTTCCTGTCCCATCACAGCCAGTGGGTCCTTCTGTAAACTAGGGTCCACGAAGAACAACTTTGCAGTGCGAAGATCTCGTGGCCATACAAACTCATGGCACCCTTCTCAGCTGGTTAGTTTAGAATTATTGTTTTTATTCATGTGACTCATGATAGAGAAGCTGTTTGTTTGATAGCAGTGATAAGGATGATAATGCTGTATTGGGTTGTAATAGACCGTGTGTCGGAAAAAATCACTCATATGCAACCAATCTCTTCTCATCAATAAGATGATGGAAATACAAACTGTTCATTAAGTAGCTTTTTGAATGATTGAAATATTATATATATGTTATTGTACTCAGGTTAGACACAAATGTGACATCGAAAGAAAAGTTGGTTCGACCATTTGTGACTCGGTCGTTCTCCATCAACAGATATGTCCCACAGGCGTCTATAGCGACCTCCACATAGTGTCTGGTCCCGCCCCCATCAATAAACGACCCAGCCAATGTCCAATCAGGCACAGCGAGACCCCCAGATGTGGGTAGGTAGTGTGTTTGTGTGCGCACATGCTATAAAGTGTTCCTCTATCCTCACTAGCAATATACTTTATAACGACAACTCTTTAGTTCTGTTGAACTTTGACCATCTGTATAATTAACGTTCCATATTAATACTCGAAAAGAATCGATCTGAAAGCGTCTGGTGAGCATTCAGAATTTTTGGTTAGAGAAGAGTCTTAAAGGTGACATATTATACCACGAGGTGTGAGTGTGATTAGCCATTACAAGCCGTTTGGTCTTCTGACATCACAAATGGGCGTGTCCACCTAGATGTGTGCTGGATAGAACAGTCTACCACTCTACCCAGTGGATTGTAGCAAACGATGCCCATCTATCCGTCATACATCTAGGTGGACACGCCTAGATGTATTCACTTGTCACTTGTGATGTCAGAAGAGGCAGATTTTCAAGACGGCTTGTAACGGCTAATCACACTCACACCTGGTGGTATAATATGTCACCTTTAAAGGTAGGGTTGAAGCTGATATATGAACTTAAATTTGACTTGTGTAAAAGGCAGTGGAACAATATGTTTTTTAGCCTTTTGCAGAGACAGATTTGTGTTGCTTTCGAATCTCAAATCTTTCGACCACCGTCCAAACCCCCAGCACCAAACGGTGATACCTCCCTGGCCCCATGCTCTGAGGCGCACGGACCAGCATTAGGAAGCAGTTCCAGAGACCTATCGCCGCCCCCCCCCCCCCCGGAAGATGTCCCACAGAGAGAGCGACTTTAAATGAGCCAGAGAGAACCAGGACATCACCAGACCAACTCCACGCAGCTAAATATCTGTGTTTTTATCTTCTTTTTATTTCTTTTTATGTTTATATCTTGGTGGATTTATTAGACAAACATGTTTATTGTTATGTATGCCGGTGGGAAAATAAGTGCTTTAGTTTTAAATAGTTTCATTTTGTTATAAATGAATGAATTTTTTGTACTTATTATGGTATTACTGTGTAGTTGTTGTTGTTTTTATTGTTAGGCTTCTCCAACTCAGGAATGTGTCATTAGAATATCAGGAATTTTGCAACTGATTGATATTCCCCAGTGTTCTGTTGATCTTGCTTCCTGCTGTCAACAACAGGTTTGACCGCAGGATGCATTAAAGTAGTTCTCCTGCACTTTTATAGGCTTTCCAGTGTGGAGGGCTTGAATTGCTTGAGAGGCTGTCTGTGGTCATCTTAGATGTATAGAATACAAATAATAAAAGACCACCGTACTTTTATTAGTAGTCCTTTTGTTTCTCAGTTACATGTCTATATCTTTAAATTTTTATTGTGAACGTAAGTTATGTAATATACTGTGTTACACATTATCTTATGGTCGCAACATGTCAGCAGAATATACCCGTCTGAATATATATATTCAGACGGGCAGGCAACATGGAGAAACAAACCAGATTGAGTTTGTTTTTCGAAATTATCCAATGATAAAAGACTCCCTCCAAAGCAACTCCCCCCAAAAAAGTGACTAGCTCACTAGCTTTAGCAATAGGCCTGCCTAGCTCTGTGTAAGCATCCTCAGGCAGTCGGGCAGGTGGGTAGATGGGAAAGATAAATGGTCAGGATATAAAGTTCAACAAATTTGACAACAAATTATTAATAAATTATTAATTTTATAAATTACCTACTCTTGCTTTAACTATCCAGTTGTACTGGGGCAGGTTTGTGCAATTGCCTAGGGGTGTACCTCTCAGAAAAAACGCGTGACCCATCTGCTCCTTAATGACATGTAGCTTTAATTAACGGCAAGCACTTGTGAAATGTGAATGACTAAATGTTAAATAGTACTCTGGTTTCAGTTGCTTCTCTAGCTAGAGACTGGAGAACGGAGGTTCTTCCCAAGAAGTTAATCTTCTCCTTTCCAGTCCTGTCTGGTCCAGCTTCTCATACACTACTCCCCTTTCCCCTCTAGTAATTAGCTAGAGTCTAGTTTATCATGCTAACCCCAAGTTTAAGGAGACTTATGATATCATGTATCATGTTAACCTGAAATTTGAGTATAGGACAGAATCTAGATTATCAGGCTAACCCTTAGTTTGAGGTTAGACTAGAATCTATTTCATGCTAACCCTTTGAAGATAAGCCATGATTTAGCTTTATCATGCTCACCCTAAATTAGAGGATAGACTATAGTCTAGCTTATCATGGTATCCCATAGTTAGAGGATAAGGCAGAGACTAGTTTATCATGCTAACCCTTAGTTAGAGGATAGGCTAGAGTCTCACAATGCTAACTCCGTTAGCAGGTGAGATATCTCTCGCTTACTTTTGTGCACTGAGCCATCAGAATACATTGACATTCTGGATGTGTGAGGTTGTTGTTGTTAAACCATTACTGTTGGAGGCACTCTGCCTACGACACATACTTCACTTACCTCTGTATTTATTGGTGGGGGTACCTAGGGTTTCTCATTTCCGCTGTATACAAGTGGTTTGCGCTTCTCTTAGCCTTGTAACGTTGTAAGTAGGACATCATTCGCAGGGATAATTTATGCACTGGTAAAGGGCAGAGCGTGTAATGTGCAAACTCTGATCAAGGTTAAATGCTATACTGGTTTACTGCAGGCCTTACGACACGGTCGTCAGCCCCAAAGTACTTTTCAATTACCTCCAAATGTCAGCCGGGCCAGCTGGTTTACTAGCCCTAAACACATAAATACACAATCCTGCCGGGGATCCCAGACACTTGGCTCAAGGAAATTAATCCAAGAGTGTAACTGCATGTGATCCTTCTTTTACCCCTTTTACCAGTCTCTCTTATAACTCCTTGGACCTGGTTTTCTCTCCCCCCCCCCCCCCCCCCCCCAGCCTCTCTATCCTTCCTCTGACAGACGAGTTTGTCCCCCCCAAATCGGATGTCTTGGCCTGCTAAGCTACATTCAAACAGTCCAGCGAGGCCCTGTGCCCTACCGGCTGTACTTATGGTCTTACCTTATTGCCCGTAATAGCTATACTGATGCACGCTTTCCTAGACACAGACACACACACTAGCACCCCCCTCCCTCCCTCCATCCCGTCCAGCCTACTCCAGACAGCAGGAAGACCAGTCTCTCAACCCACCCCTCCCTCCCCTACTCCCAACACAGCGGTCCACCTCTGTACTTATTGCTCATGATGCCACCACCCCGTGATACCCGTGGTTTCAGCCAGTCTCACGCCGGCCCCAGCCCTGCATGCAACCTGCTGCTGCTTCTTCTTCTCCTTCTTCTTCTTCTCCTCCTCCTTCTTCTTCTTCTTCTTCTTCTTCTTCTTCTTCTTCTTCTTCTTCTTCTTCTTCTTCTTCTTCTTCTTCTTCTTCTTCCCCCTGTACTTAACCTGGGTTTCTTCCTCATTGTCCTGTATCATTTGACACGGTCTATTAACGGGTACTTATTTGTTTCAACCTGCACATCTTGTGTTGGGAGGGGAAATCACCTGTCCAGGTGGCGGGGAGCCGGGGATCAGTGCAGGGGCTTGTGGGGACTTAAGGACACACCTGGTGTCCGCACGGTGGTAATGAGCACCCACAGGCGAGAGAAGGGACACCTCTTCTGCTGTGCTCTGGTTTGGAGACCTTCCAGAACTGAGTTTGCTGGATTGTATTGAAATTATTAGTGCTATCGGTGCATCTTCACGGGGGGGGGGTATCTAGAAATAGTTTGCGTGTCTCAGGAGGTAGAGCCTGTTTACCTGTAACTGGAACGTTACTAGTTTGAACCACGGCACGTATAGCAGATATTTCGAGGTGGCCCTGAGCGAGATAACTCACCCTAACTGCTCCCGACGAGCCGGCTGTCACCTTGCAGGGTTGACTCCGCCGTCGCTACGTCAATTTGTGTCTGAACCGTCGTAAGTCGCTACGTGAATGTGTGTATGTATATGTGTGTAAGTCACTTTGGATAAAAGAGATTTAAATGTGAATATCAAAGGGTGAGGCTTTTGATTGCACAAAAAACATGTACCGTTGGGACTGATGTGTTTCACAGCTTCTACACAACTTTCACAACTTTGTGCCCAACTTAATCTCCAACTTAATCTCCCAGTTGTGAAAATACGGACTCTAAATTGCATTTCACGACGTTGTGTTAATATAACCTTATCGTCTCAACTTTGACTTAACATCAGGCAAAGCAATGCAGCAGACACAAGCAGAAGGCTCTGGTATATACTGGGGAGAGCAATCAGCTCGTAGCATCCCCACTTTGCACCAGGCACATCAGAGAGTGCCGCCCACTGAACACTGTGTTCTGATGCTATAAACACATATAGATTTCTTCAATTACCTCCAGGTATTTACAGCTCTCGTTAACGCTCTGACAGAGAGCCTGCAAGGATTCATCCTTATTACCGTTGCCGTAATTCCTCTGTTTGCCAACGTATAACCATAGAGTGATGGTAGGGGGGGTCATTGTTTCATTGTTCTCAAGTGGTTTTGTGGGCTGGGTGTTGCATTCCATTAAACCAACCATAAGCCCTGCTGTATCAAAGTCTGCCACTATTAAGCAGTGCAGTAAAGCGATGCATCTTGTAGAATATCTTATTGTTGTGCTGTTTTGGCTGATCTTTGTGTATATATAATATAACTGTTGTATACATTGACCAGTTATAGCCTATCAACCAGTTATTATATTGTGAATACTGAGCTCAGACAGAAGACAATGGAGTGGACAACGTTTTTACCTGTAGGTGGTAAACCGTGGCCATTCTGGATACTGGACGGCTACAATTGTGGTGGAATTGATTTCAGATGATGGCCTAATGAAATCTTAATCCATTGTGGGGTTTTGTCACTGTGATTGGGATGTTATAGCCAGACAGCTGTAAAAGCTATGGCGTGAGTTTAAGGATGTAGCAAGTAGGTTGACGGTTGGAGGAGAAGGGTTGGAAATCCGAGAACAGACGTGCAGGCCGTGGTTCAGCAAGAGAGTCGATGATGCCCTGGCTGGGATCCTCGGAGCCCTCAGTGGCTGGTTATCGCTGCTTGTTCTTTAGAAGATGTCTGGTCGATTTCTGTGATTGTTTTGAAAGACTAGTTGTGACTTTCATGTGTTTCATGTGAGACGCACTGAATAGACTTTTGGTACAGCGATTTTAAATGTGTACAGATAGGATTTAATTAATGTGCACCTAAAGTTACATTCACTTTACTTCATATGTATATTTATATGTACTATAAAGAAAATCTGTCAGCCGCTTTTAAAATAGGCTGCTTTAATTGCTTTTATCGTTTTACGATTGCAAAAGTGCTATTAAATATTGTGTAAATACATTTTAGATTTAAAGGTTCAGTGAATGCATTACAACTGCACTGAAACTAAAGTATAGATAACTCAAGACATGAATGTTATGAAACTAAAACTACGTCAAGATAATTGTATGACCTTTCTGTGCCTGTGGTCGAGCTAAGCCTCTGCAGTTGCTCCTCTACTACCGCTTACTTTAATAAGAATCAACAAAACAAACTAGGTCATTGATCTTTCTCTATACCAAACCTTTTAAAGCCGTTCTCTCTGCTAGGCATACTATACTATAATCAGTTAACACACAGAAGTTAGAAAACAACAAACTCAAACTTCAACATAGAAATACGTACATTATTTGAATATCCTCTCTTCAAAAATGTGTTTTCTTTTAAAAGGAAAACACAGACTATGTAACCTAGAAGACACAACCCAAACCCCCACAAGAAGACACACACACTGTTCTGTTTGAGTGGCTTTAATCGGTTTATTGCTTCATTGAAAGGTTAGGTATTAAACCCTATGGGAGGCCTGAACGATAGGTACAACTATAGTCGGTGCCTGTTAAAGTGCTGAACAGATATGATCCAGCTTGCTCAGATCCCTGTGTCCTGCTCACCCTAACCCGCTTAAAGGACAACCGTACATAAAATAAAATGTCATGGTGTGGTCACAAGTGTGTTTGGGTTGCAGGGCATCTGGCTCCAGAAATGGTTATTTCTATTGCAACCAGGTCTTAGAGAGGTTTTGTGAGGACAAAATTACAGGTCCCGAGATGTTCCCATAGAGCCTGTTCAATAAATATACATTTCTTAAGAACTGTATTGATATTGCTGAATCAGAGAAGATCACAACTGCCAAAGCGGTGCTGTGTCTCTTAACTTTTCAAACCAAACAGAGACTCCTCGTAACGTCTTTCCTCACTCACCATACTTAAGTTAAACATTGATTTTCTTGAAACCCGGCACAAGTTATACAGCCTTAACAACCATCTTACTGGTGGCCTTCTCGTCTGAGCGGTGAGTTTGAATTGAGAGGATCACAGATAACAATGAACACCACTGAGTGAATCCTGAGTGAATGCACTAATTGCCTTTTAAAGAACAATAATGTAAAAATACAAACACATACATCATATGAGGTTTTTTCAATCAAATTTATTTAGGAATTGCATTTCTTCACTTATAGTACAATTAATGACTTGATTCCTTCTCGTGTGGTGTTACATTAAAACAGAGATCTGGTATTAAATACAATATTAGTGCAAATTGTGATACAAGGAGTCAGTTCAGATCATCTCTATACAAAATGTGTAAAATGTTCTTCAAAATAGATTATTATCTAATGTCTGTGTCTTATAATATATGGATTACTGTGAGGTGAGTCACCCACTGGCTTTCTAATTTAGTTTGGACTCTATTCAACAGATTTCTCTTGCTTTTATATTTAACGTGAATTCCGCAAAGGCACAGAGTTTTATAAAGTACAGCTTTCTGACAAAAAAAAATTCCAATAATGTCTAAATGGGCTCTATATCCAGATTGATCCTTTTGTTTGTGTAACCCTTGAAATGTTATTTGCCATAATAAGAGAAAATCTTCAAACTGCAGAGATCATTTATGAAACTCTGCTTCTTGTAAAATATAGAAATTGAAGTTGAATATCATATAATTGGTTCAGTCAAACTGTTGGAACATGGCTGACTTTCAACTGGGAGGGCAAGTATGGACCTGCTATCTTGCTTTTGTATAAACCCACAAGGAAGACATACTAGGGGGCCTGGTGAAGCAATAATCTGCCGGTGTATTTGAATCAGCCTAATTTGAATTACACAGAGATGTTGCAGTTTACAAACCTGCACCACTAATAGACAGTATGATGACATGCACACAGATGGGACATGTAACAAGTAATTTAGCACAACTGGAAAGCAACTATCTGTAACTATTAACTCATAAAGCTCCTATGGAATAGAATAGGATAGGGTAGCTGTACTATATCTATACCATTATATGTTCGGATTTGCCTTAAGCGTTTTGATTGAGCAACTCTTCTTAGTGAATAAATGTTTCCTGGATACCAGTAAAAACGTTCTACGGGTATCGCTATGCGGATGTTTGAGTTGTAGCTGAACAGTTTGCATATGGGTGCCCAATCACGAGTTGTGTGTGAGCACATGTCATTTGTGAAGCCGTGGACCGAATCTCATATGCATACAGACATGTCACGTCTTGCCACGATGCTCGGCTCAAAAGAGCCGCACTGGGCTGTTAAGTGGAAGCAACCGTCGCAGCGGTGCACACACCAACGGCAGGCGTTCGGTTCATCGTCTTCAGCCTTTATGTATCAAAGCAGTCGCTCCGCACAATGTCAGGGCTATAGACGATCTAACGTTGACGAATAAACCTGGTGTCTCGTTAAAACAGGCACGCTTGGGCAATTCGATAAAACCGTAGTGGTAGGCGATGGCTTCATGCTCAAAGTAATAGGAGCTCAACATGGAACATTTAAAATATCAAAGTCTTCACTAATCCTGTGATTGTGCAGTCGAAACCACGGAGCTTCTTTGAATCTATAGGCCAAGGAAGTCATGTTTGTTTTGAACATTTGCATCTTACCTCCACCTGTTCATTTCACTTCGCTTGACGCCATGGTCTCAGTAAAGGCTTCAGTCCATGAAGTGCGGCGCTCATCCCCACCACGGTCCATCACACCACCTCCTCCCTCCTGTCCAGGGCCGCCGACTGGATGGCCTTCGGACTGCGGGACCGGCTCATCATGCCCAGGGCGGCAATCTCGCCCCTGGCCTTGAGAAGTTGGTCCGTCCCCCGCTGTATGCAGAGGGTGCAGGCGCAGGAGGCCGGGTGGCGCATTCCCCCCACGGCGGGGTAGAGAGTCGCCCCGGGCGCCTGGAGCCCGCCGGGCCGGCTGTGGTAGTGGGAGAGGCGCAGCGCCTCCAGGGGCCTCATGGGGACGCTGTAGGGGCTGTGGGCCGAGGCCGAGAGCCCCAGGGGGGAGTAGAGGTGGAGGGGGAGGTGCGGGAGGTGGTGCGGGATGAAGGGGTAGGGTGAGGAGGAGGTGGTGGAGGGGGCGGAGGCAGCACGGCCCAGGAGGAGCATGCCCAGCGGGTCGACCAGGGGGTGGGGCCAGGAGAGGGAGTGCCTCTGTCGCTTGTCCTTCATCCTCCGGTTCTGGAACCACACCTGGAGGGAGGGAGAGAGAGAGGGCGGGGGAGGGGAGGATGGGATGGGATGGGGGGAGGTGGGGATGGATGGAGATAGAGAAGGGGGGGACGGAGGGAGATAGAGAAGGGGGGGACGGAGGGAGATAGAGAAGGGGGGGACGGAGGGAGGATGGGATGGGATGGGGGGAGGTGGGGATGGATGGAGGTAGAGAAGGGGGGGACGGAGGGAGATAGAGAAGGGGGGGACGGAGGGAGATAGAGAAGGGATGGGATGGAGGGAGGTTGGGATGGAGGGAGGGAGGAACAATGCTTTAATGCGACTTATACACTCAGAGGATGTATTCTTATTTGATAAGACCGGTTGTATTACGCTTAGTAGCTCGAATATATGTTTGAAACAAGCAAAAACCATGCCTAAATATGACCACTGAAATGTGGACACATTAAAGTTTCAATGATGAAACTCACGAACGCAGGGGGACGGCTCTTTAGCCGATACTGGGAGCCTTCGCCACAGAGAGGTTCAATTTCATCATTGAAATGATTGATTTTATAGAGGAAAGTGCCACAGCACAGCAGCTCAATACAGTTATGCAAACACAATGCCAAGATTTGAGTTACCACATATTGCCATGCAATGCACGGCCATAATACTGACTGATTTACAATTCATCATCATAATCGCTCCAACAGGTAACTGGAGGGGGTTCTCTGTAACTTGCCATATATTACTCATACAAATGTGACGTGAAAATAAATATTCTTTGGCATTAATTAAAACACTCTTCATGACATTTCCCTCGGATCATGATAGATTTCAATTGGTTTGCAACATAAATTAAATAAATCTTCAATTCAAAAAATTTATTTTTGAATTGAGTTGAACTTTACTTTCACGTAATACGCGCCCACTTTTTGTTTCTTTGTGTTTCTACGGACATTCCTGTTTCCTTTGAGCTGCGCCTGGCAGGTGTTGCAGCACTCCTTCTCATCAGCGCAGTCCGTCTGCTTGCTTGTATGTGTGTCCCTGCACTTTTTCTTTTTACTGCCTTCAAGAAAATCCCGGAAAGCGATGCTTCTAAAACGTCAGGCGGTGCCGTTTACGAGGCCTCCCCTCGCATTCCTGCTCTTCTATAAAAAACCCTCAAATAGTTGACAGAAAGGTGGGCGCATTTACGTGCATATTAAATGCGCTGCATTGGTCATAGGGGCCTCCGCGTCAAAAAGTTAGATGCCGCTAAAGCTGTCACCACTCAATCCAACTGTGTTGATTGAAACAACAAGTAAGGAGATACAACATGAAACTATATTCATTAAAAGTGTCAATGGGTTCCTGTACGGCCACTTGGTTACCTTCTCATTGTTGCTCTTGTTTTGGGGCTGAGGCCGTGGGCTCGGATTGGCCCATAGCCTGGGCATAGGCAGGAATAGCCTGCTATAGGCAGGACTATAGCCTGTGTATTGGCAGGACTATAGCAATACTCATGTCCCCTGAAGTAATGAAAATAGCTTGTGTGCGAAAAGAAGTGTCTCACCTTTATTGTCGTCTCCGGTAAATTGAGTTCGGTGGCGAGTTCACACCTCCGGGGCCTCGACACGTAGCTCTCCTTGCAGTACTCTTGCTCCAGCCGGGACAGTTGCTCGCGTGTGAAGGCCGTTCGATGCCGCCGACTGTGGTCCAACAGGGCGCTGCGCGAGCACGGCTCCTGCTCCCCTCCGCCGTGGCCGTGCTGGGCAGCTACTGACGTCACTGAAAACCCAAATGTAGTTTCTCTGGTTTATACAAGGCCAATGAGCGTTTCGGAGACAAGATAATAGTATTCCAATTGAACCAAATAAAAGTAAAACGATAGGGATTTAAAAAATGGTTAAGGTAGGCCAATGGTAGGCTACATTTAAAATGATACATACATCATAGTTTGTTATTTATGTCGTTTAAAGAAGACATGTTTTCATGTATTTTGAATTTAGCAATGCTGGATACTTGTTTTTTACCAAAACAAATCGTAACTTACAGCTAGCCTGTAATTTCTACTACACTACTCAAATCAAAACGTACGCCATCGATCGGGGGCCACGACAACTCACACATTAGACTGCTTCTGTGGTTCTGTGCTTTAAAGTTCAAAAGAAAATAAAAAACAAGGTCCTTTTCCGTTTTTCCTTGTAGTCCCTTTCGTCCTATCCGTTACGTTCTCCACCAGCTTACTGAGACATCACAGCCTCAGTAGATTACACCAAAACAGCTGTCTGGTCCCTTGTTGACGCAGTCACACACACACACACACACACACACACACACACACACACACACACACACACACACACACACGGGCACAACATTCAAGCTATTTTCGTTTGCACACAGGCACGATGGGAAGTTTTCGTCTCCCCCCCACCCTCCTCCGCCTTTTTTACCTTCCTTCCCTTCCCTCCCTACACCTTCTATTGTCCCCCACCTCTCTTTCTCTCTCTCTCTCTCTCTCTCTCTCTCTCTCTCTCTCTCTCTCTCTCTCTCTCTCTCTCTCTCTCTCTCTGTCTCTCTCTCGCACGTCTTTTTATACAAGCCGTCGCTGCGGGCCGATCCAGGCTCGTCCCCGATGGGACAGGCAGGAGACGGGTCTCTCTCTGTCTGCCCCGCCAGGCGCCTGGTCCACGTGGAGGTGTTAGGTAAAGTCTTTGGTCTGCGGCTCGTCCTTTGTACTTTTTTGTTATGGAGAATTAAAGACGGGCTTGTGGCTCATGGCAGTGGCCGCCCCACGGGGAGGTATAGGGGGAACCAACCCCTCATTGTCCTCCGTCGTTTGATGTTCCTGTTTTTTTGGAAGTCAATCATTAGACGCCTAATGTCTCTAAATGGCAGCGAGGTGGGGCAGGGGATCACCTGGGATAAACCACCTCCACACCACAAAATCACTGGTTACTAATCATTGCTTGTACCCCTGTTATGATTTCGAAGCAAGCAATTGGATTCGAGTTCCAAATGTAATATCCGTAATCGAATTAGAGATTGAGTTCATGGTTTGCATTTGTATTTTCTGGTGTAGGCCAATAGCCTACTGTTTCGCCTTAATCTCTTCATGGTGATGACTATGACGAACAAGATAAGCACTAAGCTTATCTCACTAACGTTTTTAATACATAGGGGCCTACACCTGCTTTTCAGCGGGAGGTATTTTCCAAGAATATACAATTGTAACATTTGAAATAGGCTATCATCTGCCATTTTACTTAATCATTTACCTTGTGTTCACGAGGCATTTCTAATGTTCTGAAAGTAAAACATCCATTATGATGAAACAATACAATGTTCACCGTGGCTCCATTAGACATATATAGCTCCCGAACAGCCTGCATCCATCCTGTTAAACACAGTTCAGAGCAGCCTATAAATAGAACCGCTCCTGGTCTTCTTATTATGACTATCATCTGTGATGATTGTTAATCCCATGCCATATCCTCGTCTAGATAACGGACATGCAGACGCCAGGTAGGGTGGAGTTCGTTTGACCAACACTATATTATTCAGGACGCAGGCTATCCTTTTTTCTTTTTATAAACGAACAGTGTCTATAAAACGGACTCAGATAGCTGGCTATATAGAACCTAAAACACACAAACTCAGGTTTTTATTTGATATTGCTTCATTTCAGCAAAATTACAGTTATTCATTAGCCTAGGAAAGTCGAACCCCGAAGGAATATATAGCCCTACTTAAATTAATAGTTTGGATGTTATAAGTGGATGTGATATTGCAGGATGACACTATATAGATATGTGTAAAAATATATTTTCTTGAATATCGCCTAACTGCCTTGTTCTTTGGGTGGATGATTTATAAGCTATCCATCACATATCATATACTGTATATGTGCTATTTAGTCGATATCAAGAGCTGTCGTTTACGTGGATTCAAAATGTGGATTAAGTTATTTCATCTGAAAGTGCTGAAACTACAGTTGTTTCAATTATCTATATCAACTGTCGATGCAGATTTCCTGCAATTCCAAACTCTTTAAAAATTCTGGGGACACTCTATTATTATTATTATTTCAATCGTCTCATAGTGTCTGGTATTAAATGGCTTTGTTTTGCCTGTTGGACCTTTTCCTGATCTTCATTATATGTAAAGACCGAGATTAGAGATTTATATAGTACAACATCATATGAACATCAACATTTGCATTGTTACATGGTCACTCCAGATGTTGCTGCCATGGTTTATCAAATTGTGCTTTCTATTTACATATTGACGAGTAAACCTGGGTGGGCAGGACCGCCCCTGCCTTCAGTTTATCCTCCCATCCCATCCTGCCCACCTGCTCTCCCCAACTTGTCGTGCTGTACTTGTTATATCTGTCAGTATTTATGACATAAAACCATAAACTCTAAAACTGACGGTTGTAATGCACTTTTCTTTCTTTTTTAACGTTTCTATTACATCAGTCTTTTCTGTATATTACCCTTCTCGACCTCACAGACAAATTGCCTCCGTGTCTTTTCTCTTTCCTAATCCTTAACACGTGGGTCCTCTGCTCTCCTGTCCTTTCCTCTCAAACTCTCTCTTCTCTCCATGTCTCTCATCTCCTCTATATTAACTTGGTCTTCCTCATGTCAAAGTAGTGAAATAGGGAGACAGTACAGGGTTTGATATTGTACATATACCTACAGCAGTCGAGCCACGGCTTCTGCTGGGGTATTGTTATGCCACTTGGACAAACGCAGAAATGCTGTACATAGGCTACTTGAACCGGCCTTAATAATGATGCCACTTAGTTATGGAGTCGCTGATTATATATTTTTGTTTTATTATTACATTTTGGCATATTTTATATCATTATCTTAGGTGGAATTGTAGTGCATTTTTCTATATTATCGAGGAAGTCTCCCCCCCACCACCATATATATTATAATTACGGCTGTGCTTCCACATTTATTCTGTAGGTCGCTCGTTTATAGAGGCTCCACGCCACATGGGGTAGCATATCATGTAACTGTAGATTAAATGAGGAAAAATCGTTAAATAAGGAAGGTGTGAAAATAAAATGATCACAGATGTGGACTCCCGGAGGAAAAAGAACATGAAAAGCTTACTAAAATCAACATTCCTTGTTTATTTCCTGATGCACTGCCGCTAGCTGACACCATTAAAATGTGAGTGTTACACAACAAACAAAGAAGACAACTGTAACATTCAATGCTAATTATTTAGCCAAGAGCTGCTGTTATGATATGATGCCTTCGTCTGAGCTTATTGGAAAAAGGGCTGTGAAATACAATTGACCAACAATCGGTGTTAAAATTGACCTTACCAAACACATTACACTTGTGAAGGATAGCATGGTTGTGGGTTAGTATAACCAATGATATCATACACGTTAATTAATAGTAATGTAATCTACGTGGGATTATAGGCAACACTTATTTGCACATCCCATGTTATGTATGTTAGGCTTTTTGTCATCACAATGACAGCTAATTGTATTCTCTTTTCTGTAAAAGTCCTCTGCTATATATCTCGTTGTCCGAATGCTCAGGAGTAGCTGTTGGTTTAGTCCTGTGAGCAAATTTCTATATTTTGAGTGAATTGGGATTTTACAGAACCAGCCATTTGAACCATTAAAGTAGGCTACTGGTCACCATACTGAACAAGCTTTTTATCGATTTAATTTCGATTTAAGACATTACATCGCACAATCTAAATGTGCTCTGAATCTGGCTCAAATATTACAAACAGATTATTGGGAAGGAATAGCATTCCCCGTGGACACTCTTGTGACTTTGCCTTTGATTTCAGTCACAACGCCAACACACGTGTGCCCACTAGTTGAATACAGCTCTCACGTTGTCGCTGTGAGTCAACTATCGACTGTAAAGCACCACTACACCAAGCGGTCGTCTTACCCTCCAATTCTACAATGCTCTCTCCATAGGATGTCAATGACAGGAAAGAAATAAACAAATGTCCTATCCCAGAAAAACACAGCATGCATCAAATCCTACTCACTAAGGAGTTGCTCAAAGCTCAATATGAATTACAGGGATGTAATTTTCTTTCTGAAAAACATTACTGATATCATGTAAGAAAGTGTTGTCATGTTTTGATTTGATTATGTTGCATAAAATGCAATTCGATATCAGATTAATTATTGTTTTGAGATCATCTTGTACAATCAAGACAAGAGAAAGGGCTATTGAACAATTGTACAATAGTCCTATAAATTCAGGCTACTAATTGCATACTTAGGGACCTTGTGCAGCTGCAATCATTTAAATGTGTTTAAAATTGAAGTATAAATCTCAATGCCTCTTTGATTAGAAAACGCAGCAGTTCACACCATATGAATTTTAATAATGAGTGAACTTGCAGATACTTGAGTCAATTCGTCAAGAACCCCAATCTTGATAAATCTGAGCGTCGTTTCATTTTTGTAATAATGTCACTGCAAACATAAATATAATAATGACTGTATAATAATAATAATTATATATATATATATATCAGATTTGTGTAGACTTGCAGACTGATGCAGGGCCATTCATGATGTATTTCCTTAAGGTCTTCCAACTTACATTAATGAGAAAAGACACGATAAGACCATTAAGAGGGAAAATCCTTACTAATGAAACAGCCATCACCCGTCTCAACACAAATCATGACAAAGTGTGATTCAACCCACTTATGGCCTAATACACTGTTTTAAACCCAAACGACCTTTTATCACGACGTTGGTTGGATATTGGATTCACACTTTTTTACAAAATGATTTAGTTGGAACGCGATTACCTCATAACTTATATTTAGGCTATTGATTGGTCATGCTTGGTTAGGCTATTTATTGTAACAATTTGGTTAACATTCCCACAAGTAAAAGCTGACAAATACAATATAGTGAAGATACTCAAGATAAATAAATAATAAAAAAGGTTAGAACGAATACTTTCACTAGAAAATATTATAAAAGAACCACATTTTAAATCCAATTTCGAGCTCTTACTGTAGCTCTACTGTATTTCGAACGTGCCATTTGAAAGTGAGCTCTTTTGCAGCGAAGTTTATTTGTGTTGAATAGAACAAAATATTGGAAATAAAGAGACTTGAATTATTAATGTGTAGGCCTATAATGATCACAGTGCCCTCGAAAGTTCATAAAGCACCCATAAGGGTTTTAATTCGTTTTGAATATTGTGTTTTCTGGAAAGGTGATCGTGGAGCACTTTCTATATTGTTTTTTAAATTAAGAAATGACCATTGACAGTTGATCTTTGGCGTCTTACGCGAGAGGGTCGGATATGGCCCGTCGCTTTTCACCAGGATAATTATTTTGCTATAATTGTAGGACCTAACTTATAAACTTAACTAAACACCTTTGCATGAGGAAATTATATAAGCATTGTGTGGGGGTTTGTTAATTTATTATTTTTGTGTGAACTCTTTAAATTTGCCTTACTCTATAGGCCTTGCACCGCACGAACAGTAGTTGAAACCGTATAACACATTCATCATTTTTACAGAAGTTAAACACATATGTAGGTAATCTGGCACATTTACGTGTCCTGCTGTAGGCCTACATGTTCATCAATGTGCATTTTCCTGAAATAAATAAATAAAATGTGTGTCTTCTAGTTTAGGGTCTCTGACGCTGTCAATTGGTGACATTGGTTTACAATACGGGACTATTAATTAACAATTATATAATATTGGATAAAGCAGTTATAACCATTAACTAACAGTTAATCTACAGTTAATGTTTAGCAATAATTGAGCTGCTTATGGTGTCCATGTTGAATAATGGTGTTCATCGCTGGGTATTTATATACTTTCTTTTAATAGGGACAGTGTTAGAGACCAACCTAACCCCCTAATCAGTTTTGAAAATGTTGTGTCATGAGGTGCTACCAGAGTAAATTGAACCTTAATCCGCTTCCCCTAACATGTTGGCGCTATATATTGATGTTTATTAGCCTACTGAATTTTCTCATGTTACTAATTGTTCAGTCATTTTCGCATATTGCAGACTGTTGCCATTTCATTCATATTGGGCTATATGTTAATAAACAATTAGCCTAATTATAGCCATACGATAATGGTGAACTCTGTCTTCTTCTAAAGTCTATTGCGTGTTCTTGCAAAAAGGGTCAAGGAGCATATATTAACCTAGCAAAATTAAGATGTAGGCAACACAAAACATTAATGATTAAATGTCACACACGTTTGAGGAGTTTTTATTTATTTATTTATTCTACATTTTGCATTTATTGCGCTACTGGATGAATTATGAAAATGCCTTTGCATCCATGACATCGTAGGGCCTTCGGTTCCGAAGGAGCCTAAATTAAAACTCAGCATGTACACCTAGGAAGTGTTTATTCACAAAATAACACAATCGCATGTTATTACGGTGGTAAGACATTTATCATCTGAACTAAAGCACAATCTTCCTGCATAGGTGCCCAAATGTGCACTAATGTTGTAATTGAGCACACTCATTTCAGTCGGGTGGTCAGATAAAGGCCCACGCTTAATAAATAATGTATTCATTAACATCTGTCTATAATTCCATGCATGGTTGTAATTATTGATTTGTGTGCCTACATCGTTTGAATACCCAGAGCAAACAATAATACGAAGTAAGGGTCACAGCAAATGAATAACCGTTATATAAGTGTAACACAAGCAGAAGACCAACAACTGTCTCAACGGCAGTGGAGTTGACCAATGCGGTATATTCTGCTTCGACGCCCCATGACGTCCATGACCTTGATCCCATTTGACATAGTGGCTGTAAAAACCGTTGCCAAGATGTATTAATTAGAAAAGCAATCATGAAGAATCGCCCACTCGGACAATCAGTCGAAAGTTGTCAACCATCATGGGTCATCATAGGTCCCCATTTTTAGCAAGACACAAGTTATGTACAGTTCTAATGCGGGGTGACGTTCACAATGCAATATTAAAGTGGATTTTATGAGCGCACAGGTCCCTAACCCTTACCCGGGATCAAATCAGTGAGAACATAGGGATCTTGCG
Source organism: Pollachius pollachius (assembly GCF_949987615.1). Taxonomy (NCBI): domain Eukaryota; kingdom Metazoa; phylum Chordata; class Actinopteri; order Gadiformes; family Gadidae; genus Pollachius; species Pollachius pollachius. Next base: position 8,606,634 of record NC_136944.1, read on the forward strand.
GTCGGCAATTATATGAATTCCTTGGTGTCTATGGGCTGAGCTGAATTCAAAACGCCAATATGAATTAGGAGACCAACCCCTGCACAATTGGGGGGAAATTGGTCGACCACTGAAATGAGGAATGATGAGCTTAAGAAGCAAAGCTAACCTAGGTGTTCATTGTTGTTTGGTGTTCTAACGCTGAAATTGTGGTGTCTTGCAACAGAGTTGCTGTCGTGTTTGCTTGCTTGTAGAATACATCGGCCACTATACATCAATTTGCACATGTGCATGTATGCACACAAAATAAAGACATGCGATTGCCTGTGCGCGCACACACACACACACACACACACACACACACACACACACACACACACACACACACACACACACACACACACACACATACACACACAATAGCAGCATTCACGTCTGGCACGCCTTTCCTCACAGCCCCCTCCGTTATTAAACGCTTACAAGGTCAAGTTCAAGGACAACCAGCATGGGTTTTGAGGCTCCAATCAGGCACGCGGGAACGCGCCCTCACACATGCGCACAAGACCCAAGCGCGCGTGCAAACATACACACACACACACACGCACACACACAGACACACACACACATACAAATGCAAACCTGCAAACTTAAAGAAATGTCGAGGAGGATATCACGAATGTTAAAGACGTATTTTCTAAACAGGTAGATGTTAGTCAATAAGTAATGACAAAATCATTTGCAGCCTTAAATAATTATCTTATGTAATAGAATTCTTAAATTGCACCACCTTCTGGAAAACATGTAATTGTTCATGTGTAATGTTAGATTTTCTGTTTGAAGAAAAACATTTGGCTATTGGAGGAGGCTAGCCAATTTATTTGAGTGGTTATAGTTTTTCCACAATGGAAAATATGTCGCAGTAAAGTTTTTGTTGATGTTCGATAGGTAGGTGGCCCCGCAACGATGTTCAAGGGCCATATGTGCCCCGACACAATTTAACCCCTGGGCACCAAACACCAAAAGAGGGCAACCATAATAGAATATAATAGAATATAATAGAATAGAATATAATAGAATAGAATAGAACAGCATATAATATTGCAACTGCATCAGCATGTTAGGGAGATGTTCAATTCTCAACCAACTGCATTGCGCTACATATAGGCCTACACGCTCGTTAAGTCGAATTAAGTTACTATACTTTGTACTATATAGCCTTAGGCAATCTACCTGTCTT